>NC_142073.1:4435463-4495463 GCF_059756535.1 Pantherophis guttatus | reverse complement strand
GAGAAAGTTACCTTTGTAGAAATTGTTTTCGTTCAATGTCATACAGAGGTTAGGATAAAATGAAGAGGGTTAGACAGAAAGATTGATGTACAATCGTTGCAAAGACAGAGCATAAAGTTCTCCTTGGATAATCACCAAAGTTAAATTGTCTTTTGTGTGTGTGTGTGTGTGAACAAAACTACTTATTAGCAATAAAGTATAGCTTGAACAATTCTGGGAAAACAGGTTATTTATATCTAACAACAACCACAACAGCAGCAATTTAGTTATAATTGAACAATAATGGTTAATAGCCAGAATAATAATATGGTCACAATATCATTGTAGTCTAAACTGTAAAAAAAAGGTATTATTATTATTTTGAAATGCACTATAAGGATTCTGACTGCAGTAAAAGAATTCGAATGTAAAGATGGTGGCCAAGAAAAAAAAATGACACCAGCATTTCTTAAAAAAAAAAAAAAAAGCAGATTACAAATCAAAGTAGTGATATAAAATGAGATATAAATGCACAGACCTAATTCCTTCCGTGAAAATTGTGATCACGGACAATTCCACAGTTTCTCCCACGTTCATTCGGAACTGCATTTCCTGCAAAAGACGCCATCTCCATATTACAGCTCCTGGGTGGTGGGGGAGACGGAGAAGAAGGGGAAAAAAAATGTTTTTGGTGCCTTAATATTCCTTCACTAATAGATCACCCTGTCTCTTTAAAAGGACTGTCTGTCTCCATTAGAAAGTGCTTTAGAATTCATGGCATGTGAAGCCATAACATTTAATATAGGCTAGCTAACAAGGGACCAATATAACTTTTATCAGTTAGTTTAGATGTGTAAGAAATATGTTCGGCCTCCGGTGGATATATAGCTCTGCGGAGGCTTCCAGTCACTTAGATCTTCATTGTTTAATCCAAGGACCAAACAAGTATTTTTGAGCCAATATACATAAATAATGTCGTCCTTCAGTTCAGAAGAAGCAAAGCTATAATAAACCGATTTGCGTATCAGAGAGAAGGGAGTCTGTCAACGATAGTTTGAGTGCCAGACTCCCGTGAAGAATAGAATAGAATAGAATAGAGTAGAGTAGAGTAGAGTAGAGTAGAGTAGAGTAGAGTAGAGTAGAGTAGAGTAGAATAGAATAGAATAGAATAGAATAGAATAGAATAGAATAGAATAAACAAAGTTGGAAGGGACCTTGGAGGTCTTCTAGTCCAACCCCCTGCCCAGGCAGGAAACCCTACACCACTTCAGACAAATGGTTATCCAACATCTTCTTAAGAGTTAAGTGTCTTTTGAATCCAGCCGGCTCCTCAGTAGAAACAAAGACCCGCTTTCGCACGTTCAGAGAACACAAGAAGAGGGCCGGATCAGCGTTGTAGTTCTCCTCCACGGGCTGGCTTGGGGGCGGGAGATGGGATGGACACCTCATGCAGCACCCTGCCAGCCAAAACAGGGCAAGGGGGGAGGCTATACGAGCCCCCCTGTGCCCTGTTTTTGGCCTGGATGGTCTCCTGCAGGACTCTGCCTGCCAAAATGGGGCATGGGGGGCCTTGCATGTCCCCCCACATCCCATTTTGGCTGCCAGAGGCACCACGGGCCAGTCCTTTGCTATTTCCAGGCCGCCCCCGCAGGCCAGATTTAAGCACCCCGCCGGCCAAATATGGCCCGCGGGCCTTGAGTTTGACACCCCTGTGCTAGATGGATCCCTTTAGGATCGTCATAAATATGAATCAGTTGCCAAGCATCTGAAGTTTGATCATGTGACGCTACAATGGTCATAAGCATGAAAAACGGTCCTAGTCACTTTTTTCAATACTCTTGTAACTTTGAGCTGTTGTTAAGGACTACCTGTACTACACCGAAACTTGGCAATCGGCTGTTATAAAATATATACACCACTGTAATAACCTTGAATGCAATCCGTTTGTAACTCTTTTTACCGACCATCTGTGCTCTACCATTAGACACGCTTTGGGATAAAATATTTGAATTCACAGGCGCCGTTTTGTATCGGGTATTATAAAACCTAGAATTTGCGAACCTCTCTTGCTGGTTCATAGAATGAAGACGTGATTATGACAGTGAGGAGAAAGCAGAATTTTATTTTCCTGCTAAGGAACGTTTCACTTGCTAAAAATAGAATCGGCCATTCTGCTGGATTAAAACACCGCATTTAAAGATTATTATTACTATTATTATTACTATTTCTTTTTTCCTGAGCATGAACGCATTCTAAATTCCAAGTGGATTGGTCCATATGAGGGTGTGTGAAGAACAGATAAGCATAAAATAGACCGCATATATTTCCTACGTAGCTTTGATAGCAAACCTCAAGGTCCCTGTGTGTATTTTTAAACTCTTTCTAATCTCGATATAGTTTGTTTCCACATTGCAAAAAAGAAAGAAAGAAAGAAAATAGAATATATTTTTTTTTAAAAAAAGAAAGCTGGGTCCAAACCAATCAGAGAAATTTGATAAACATTTGTAGTATGGCCCAGACTCTGTTGGGACATGCTCACTTCACTTCAACAAGTTAGTGGGTTTAAAAAAAAAAAAAAAAAAAAAATGGCTCCAGCAACTTAGTTTGAAGTTTGAAATCCCGGCATGAAAAAAGGAAACGTTTTCTCTTTTTAAAGAGGCCTTTGCAAATCTGAAGGCATGCATTTAACTCTTTAACATCCCTTCCTTCCATTGCTTCGGAAGTTGTGGGAGCTTCATCACTTGAGACTTTCCAGAAAAGATCGGACTGCCATTTGTCAGACATGGTGTAGGGCAGTGATGGCTAACCCTTTTGCTCTTGTGTGCCAAAAGTGGGGGGAGTGTGGGAGGGTCACACACGCATCTGCCCACACCCATAATTCAATGCACCCTGCCCCTGCGCATGCATGCACGACCCCCGCTTTTGGCATGTAATGGCTCGGTGGGCCCGGTAGGCCCATTTTTCACCCTCCCCAGGCTCCAGAGGCTTTCTAGGAGCCTGGGGAGGGTTAAAACGGCCTTCCCCATCCCTGCGGAGGCCCTCTGGAGACCAGAAACAGCCCATTTCCTGACTTTCTGTGGGCCCGGAATGCCCAAAAATCAGCTGGCTGGCAAATGCATGGGCAATGCATGAGCTGAGCTAGGGCAATGCTCGTGTGCCCACAGATATGGCTCTGTGTGCCACCTGTGGCACGCATGCCATAGGTTCACCATCATGGGTATAGGATTTGCTTGAGCGGGGGGTTGGACTAGATGACTTATAAGGTCCCTTCCAACTCTGTTAATCTGTTAAATCTGCTTTTACAATGTGGATCCCTGGGGAATCCACTTCTTTCAGCGTGAGGGTTTGGGAAAAAGCAAAAATTGGGATTTTCCTAAATAAACGGCAGCCACAATCTTAGGATGTGACAGCTGCTCCTGTAATATAACCTCGAATCTCTGACAGCTGCGTTGGTTTTGGTTTTATCCTCCCAAAAAAATCTTTGGACTCCAAAGATACCTTTGCAGTTACAGGAAGTCCTCGACTTTCGACCACAATGGAGCCCAACATTTCCGTTGTGAAGTGAGTTTTGCCCTGTTTTACGACCTTTCTTGCCATATTTGTTAAGTGAGTCACTGCCGTTGATAAGTCAGTAACCGGGTCGTTAATGAATCTGGCTTCCTCCTGGACTTGGCATATCAGAAGGTCGCAAAAGGGGATCCCATGATCCCGTGACCTTGCAACCATCATAAATATGAGCCAATGGGAAAATCAGATTCACTTTACAACTGTGTTGCCAAGCACCTGATCACGTAAACGTGGGGATACTGCATTGGTCCTAAATCAGTTTATTGAGTGCCTTTGTAACTTCGAAAGGTCACTAAATGAATGTTTGTAAGTCAAGGACTGCCTGTATCTCCTTTGATAGAATCTCTCTGGTCCATGCAGTCATGGAGAACCTGAATTAGATGGAAGATCTCAGACCATTAGAGAGAGATGTTCCTCATTTTATGGAGCTCATCTTGTGGACCTTGTCTTAATTCTTACAGGGACCCGACAACTTTCTTCTTGCTAGAAGTCCCTGGATGGTGCCAATCTTTTGAGGTCCCCTGACCTCCTTTCCTTCACTTTCTGGAAAGTTCTGAAGATGGTTGGTTTTCATGAGGCAACGGAATCTGGTTGTTAGTTTGTTGAGGAGATTCTGTTGGAATCAGATGGTTGGATTTTATCTTGAGTTCTCTGAGTGACGTTAATGCTTTTATTCTTTTATAGTTTAATCGGATTCTTCTAAACTACTTAGAGACTTGGGAGCTTCACAATATATACAATTATGGGGGGGGGGAATTAAATAAATTAAAATGCAGTTATTAGCGAGACTGGTTTGCTTGTTTGTTATTATATATTCTGTGTCTGTAATCTTGCCATTTCAGCTTTCCTTGGAAATTCAAATGTTTCTAAATATAGTGATAGAGTTGTCCATTTGACAAAACAGTACTTGAAATGTATATTCCATTCTATAGCATAGAAGAAGATGTGTAGAGTGAAAATAGCCAACAAAAAAATAAATAAATCCACTTTCTATTAGAAAAAAAAATACTTCAGAATGTGTGTTTTAGACGAAACAGCACACTGTTAGGAGAAATGTGTACAAAAAACTGGTAATTTTAATGACTTTAAGAATCAAACTCCTGTAGATAGATGGCCCAAGCTTAAAATTGCAGGAATTAGAAGCTATGAAAAACAGAATGGATATTATTTCCTTCCATGTTAAGCTGCTACTGAAGCTTATAGGCAGATGGTAGGTGGATGACAGACAGATAGACAGATCAATGGATAGATTTTACCACTTTTTCTTTTAACCTGTATCATAAATGTATGTGCTTGCATTTGATCTGTAATTGTATGCGGATAAAATCAAGAAGTTGATAGCCCATGGATTATTTTTGGAATGGAAACGATATATGCAATTAGCTTGGGAGATCCTGGGGAAATCCTGAAGGACCGCATGAAAATCTGATTGTATTAAATTATTGCAAAATTCCAAATGTCTGGATTAAAATTTCAGGGGTGTTCTACTCCCCTCCCTCCTTCCTTCCTTCCTTCCTTCCTTCTTTCTTTCCTTCCTTCCTTCCTTCCTTCCTTCCTTCCTTCCTTCCTTCCTCCCTCCCTCCCTCCCTCCCTCCCTTCCCTCCCTCCCTCCCCCCTCCTTCCTTCCTTCCTTCCTTCCTTCCTTCCTTCCTTCCTTCCTTCCTTCCTTCCGGAAGCACAGAACCACAAAAGGGAGAAATATATGCCAGACTTCTTAGGAGTGGTTAATTGCAGCCCCAGTTTTGCCTATGTAAGTAGAGTTATTATTTTGTACCAATGTAGGCAGTAATAAGCACCAGTAAACTGCTACATTGCAGGACGAAGATGCTTCTTTGGCGAAAGGATGGAGAGATACAAGGTGACCTGTCACGCAGTCCATTGGTGTCTCCTAATTCCAGCTGAAAGCCTCTTGTTGTCTCATTGTACATTATGTAACTCTATCTACTCAAGACTGTGCTTGACCGGTTCCATAGAGGCCAAATTACATTCAACATACGGTAATTTTATAGTGAGGTGTCTGAGCTTCTCAAGTTTAGGTTATTGAAGGGAGAGCAAAGATAATGGTTTCAGATAGAATTGAATGTTAAAGCTTCATTCCTGATAAAGGGATGGCTGAATCATACCCTTGCAATATGTGTGTTTCTCTGGTCAACAAGTAGCCCACAAGATGTCTTCAACAGTATTTGACAGGAATACTTCACTGTTTTTATTCCAGGAAAAATGAATTCTGGACAAGCTACTTCCCAAACTCCCAGTTATATCTACCTGACTCACCAAAAGTGGGGAAGCATGGTATGTTACGAGTCTTCTCTCTTAAGGAGGTCCATCTGGTGGGACCAAGAGGAAAGGCCTTCTCCATGATGCCTCCCTCCACCATCCCTGAGAAAATAAGATTTAAGAATATACCGAATCCTATTGGATGCAAAACTGAGGTTGGTCTGAAAGTCCCAACCCAAGCAAAGAACTTTTGAGATCCAAACACAATGAAGAATTGTTTTAAAGGTCTATCAGATGGAGACAGAGAACAGAAAAATCTGGGTATGGGATGTACTTATGGGCAAATGTCTATGGAGATTCTCAGTCTTCCAGGTCATGGTTGTCCCAAAGCAGGGGTGAAATCCAGCAGGTTCTGACAGGTTCTGGAGAATCGGTAGCGGAAATTTTGAGTAGTTTGGAGAACTGGCAAATACCACCTTTGGCTGGTCCCAGAATGGGGAGGGAATGGGGATTTTGCAGTATCCTTCCCCTGCCATGCCTACCAAGCCACGCCCACCAAGCCACACCATGCCACGCCCACAGAACCAGTAGTAAAAAAATTTGAATTTCACCACTGTCCCAAAGGTGTTTTTTTTCAAGAAGCAACCGGATTTTCTGATTTTTCTTTGAAGACGTTTTGCTTCTCATCCAAAGTTTTCCCACCAGAGCTGAAGAAGCTTCTTGGATGAGAAGCGAAACGTCTTCAAAGAAAAACCAGAAAGTCCAGTTGCCTCTTGAGAAAAAAAGCACCTTTGGGACCTACTTATGGGCAAGTTATATGACACAGTGAGAATGGACGCACGCAACTCAATTGCGGTATTTCCAGCTTCTAATCCCTGTGGTCTTTCACTGGCTTGATAAATAGACCTTTAAAAACAATTATGTGGACTTCAGATCAGTGGACACTTTGGAAGTCCACTGTTAGTAATATAGCAAACTTGACACCTCTGTTGAAGGTTTCGGTCAACACGTAACCTCTCCGTTGTCATCTCTTAAAACAAACTCTTGTTTTTCTGCGCCCTGCAGGAAGAGAGCCCCCCCCAGTCAAAAGTGAGTGTGTTTCTTGTCCCAGCTGCCACTGCTAAAAGAGAGAGAGAGAGAGAGAGAGAGAGAGAGAGAGAGAGAGAGAGAGAGAGAGAAGAGAAGAAAAGAAAAGAAAAGAAAAGAAAAGAAAAGAAAAGAAAAGAAAAGAAAAGAAAAGAAAAGAAAAAAGCAGGCCAATTTAACATAACACTAATTCTTTCTCTTGACTAAGGGCAGTGGTGAAATTCTACCTCTTCACTTTAAAGCAGAGACAGCTGTTGGTAGCTGCTACAGGCAGGCCAATTCCCCCGCACCCCTTCCCCATCCCAAATATGCATGTACAACAGAACTCTCTGGATGTATGTTGTACTACCAAACCGCAAAAAAACTAGGAAAATCCTTCCAAACATATTAATTATTTCAATGGGAACGTCTTGAGGTTGTTGTTTTTTTTCCCCTTACAATTTCGACTGCCTTCGGCGATGTTGTCTTGAAAAAAAGACCATTTTGGATTTGTGCGCATGAATGCGTACATGTGTCTTTGCTGTTCTATGGAGATTCTCAGTCATCCAGGTCTTGGTTGTCCCAAAGGTGGACAACCTGGAAAAGCTTCTTGGATTAGAAGTGAAAGGTCTTCAAAGAAAAACGAGAAAGCCCAATTGCCTCTTGGAAAAAGCCCCTTTGGGACATGTGTCTTTGCTGTTCCCCATCTTCAACTCATGGTTTCATTCTGTTGCGCAATGCTGCACCGTCATTGATAGATGCTGGACTTATGTTGGTTTTTCACACTTACAACTCTTGTAGCATCCCTGTGGCCATGTGATCAAAATTCAGATGCTAGGCAACTGACTCGTATTTATGACGGTCGCGGTGTCCTGGGGTCACGTGATTCCCTCTTACGACCTTCCGACAAGTGAAGTCAACGGGGAGTCCAGATTCACTTAAGCGTTCCTAACTTCACAATTGCGGTGATTCACTTAACTTCGGTGGCAACCAAGGCCCTAAAACGAGGCAAAATTCACCTAATACACGTCTCACTTAGCAACAGAAATTTTGGGCTCAATTCAGTGGTTGCCTCCAGTTTGGACCGGTTCGTAAGAACCGGTAGTAAAACTGGTAGGAGGCTCTGCCCACTGACCCGGACGTCCTCATAGGCGATCTGTGCATGCACAGAAGAGTGCGCACGTGGGCACGATGTGAACTGGTAGTAAAGGTAAGTAGAACCCACCCCTGGCTCAATGGTAGTCATAATTCGAGGACTACCTGTCCTTGGAATCACGTCCACATTCAAAGCAGGTTTTCTTAGTGTGTTACTCCACAGAAGAGAGATCACTTTTTAAAAACAAAATTATCACACCTCAGCAAGAAAGAACTTAGTAGATGAAATGTTGGAGTTTGCCAATTTAAGAGAGAGAGAGAAAAAAAAATGCATTTATTAAGGAAGCTTTACGGGATTCACAGGTAAGAAGATTGTCGTTCATTACACTTCAGATTAGAAGCAATATCTGGGCTGATTGAAGTACTCTGCAATCAAGATGGATTACCAGACAATCTTTTAAGGCTACAGTAAATATGTCTTCTCAGCCTCCTCTGCAGGAGATTTTTTTTCTCTCATTCTAGTTAGAGCAAGAAAGAAAAGTGCTAATGCATATATTGTTCCCTTGCTAAGCCGTATATCTAGTAAGGGAAAGGGAGGGTCGGTGGGTGGGGGAAAGAACAGCTGAGCGAGCCAAATTCTTTATGAACATAACAGCGGAGCAATTAAAACAAATGTGATTTTCCAGATCAAAACTTCTGCCCGCTAATTGCTGTATGGCACCTATCCTAAAACTAGAAGTTTCCCTTCCAGCTGTTTTTGATTTCACGATGCTTCTTTTTTTTTTTTTTGCAATCTTCTCAAGAGCCAAGAGGGCGATAAGGAGTCTGAAGCACAGGAGGGTTATCGAGGGCTTAAAATTTTTGCCGAAATGCACTGTGACCAGGAAAAGAATCTGTCTTCCGTGCCATTAGCGTTTCTTGTGGCAATGTGGTTCCAATGAGGATAATTGATTGGGTTGTGGTGAAGTCTCCTTCAAGCATGGGGCTGTGTGACCATACGTAGACAACCTTGGAGAGACCCCTTGGAGCCCTTCCCACCTCCGATGGTTAGAGCTGAAGGCTATAATGACTCTGTGCACTTAACTAATAGGCACTCTTTGAGGTGATCTATGGCCGTGATGGCGAACCATATCAGTGGGCATGCGAGCTCAGCTCCGGCGTAAATGTGTGCACCAGCAAACTGATTTTAGGCCTTCTGGGGCCACTGGAAGTCAGGAAACAAGCTGTTTCCAGCCTCCGGAGGGCCTCTGGGCGGGTGGGGAAGGCTGTTTTCACCCTCCCCAGGCTCCTAGAAAGCCTCTGGAGTCAAAAGGTTAGCCATCACTGATCTATGGGCTAACCCCAAAGCCCTGAACATCTGTCCCAATGGGTAGAGCCTGAGATTGTCAAAGCAGGATTATTGATTCCATCGAAGATGTACTCCACCACATCCTTCAGGAAAAATTGTGGGGCCTTTCGGATGTGATGGTACGACAGTTCCCAGGATTTTCAGCGATCACGCTGGCTGAGGAACATAGGAGCCGTTATCTCAACATATCCAAAGTGATCAAGATTTTTGATTTGAAAGGAACCATCACTTTGCAAAATGGAGAATAGTAATAAGAATAATTTAGAATGCATCCCTGGTTAACTGGACAATTCGTTTGTCTTCAAAAATATGCCAGGAAACATGATTTGTCTAAAAATTCATGTTATCATTTGGGCTTATAATTAAATTTGTTTTATTGTTTTTACCTCTGCAAATAAAAGGTAGGTAGTTAGGTAGGTAGAGATATCTGTCCATCTATCTATCTATCTATCTATCTATCTATCTATCTATCTATCTATCTATCTATCTATCATTTAGCTAGCTATCTGATAGATAGACAGACAGACAGACAGATAGATAGATAGATAGATATAGATCAGATAGCTAGCTAGATGATAGCTAAATGATAGTTAGATGTTAGCTAGATAGATAGATGGATGGAAAGAAAGAAAGAAAGAAAGAAAGAAAGATAGATAGATAGATAGATAGATAGATAGATAGATAGATAGATCACTGTCTTGGTTTCATTGTCTCATTTGCAGGTAAAGAAGCTGGGAATACCAGTAACTGAAAATATGTTTGGCCATTTTGTTCTCAGTTACTCTCATCTAGCAAGTGTATTTGCTTCTTCCTATGGTGCATCCCTTGGAGCAGCAAACCCTACTCCCTTCTAGTGTTGATGATGTTACTTAGCTGGGTCATGAAACGTCTGCAAGAAACCAAACTCAGAGAGCACCAAAGCACTCTCTGTTAATCTCCTGATTTTCTTACTCTTTATATTCTGAAAGATGGGGTTTCTGTCTCTTCTATCAACCTGTCAATCACTCTAGCTCATTTCACTCCTCCCATGCCACCATTTTTTTTTTTTTACATTTCCATCATCCCTTAATAATGGGAGTGGATTGCAGGTTGAACTTTTGGATCTCCAGATGAAGCTTCGTCAGATCTCGGTTGAAGAACCAGTATGCCTTGAATTTCCATCATGTCGCAATGTGTGCAATTACAACGTTAAGAGCTGCTTCTGTTGCTGTGAATAAGCCAGTAATTTTTGGTTCCTGTGATTGTGAAACATTTACGTTTCTAAAACAAGAAACATCACACTCATTTTCCTTGGGCATAATATCAAAAGGAGTTATGATGAGGCTGGAAACGTGATATTTCCTTTCAGAACTAAAAGCAGAATCGTCGTCTTTTGTGCTTTATGCAGCTAACAGAATAACAGAGTTGGACGGGACCTTGGAAGACTTCTAGTCTAACCTCCTGCTCAGACGAATTTCTGAAGTGTTCTACCATTTCAGCTTTCTTAGATTTCTACCCATAGAGGTGTTTGAATGTACTTTCTCTTTAAATATATCTTCTAACCATTATTTAAATGTTATTTAAAAGTCACACTTTAAGACATAGATCAGTCAGACTCTAAGCCGAGCCTTGAATTGTAGGAAAATTAGAGAAAAGCAAACCTTTGATCAGAGTAAGAGAAGCGGAAGGGACCTTGGAGCAGTGGTGGAATTCAAATTCTTTTACCATTGGTTCTGTGGGCGTGGCTTGGTGGACGTGGCTTAGTGGACATGGCAGGAGAAGGAGACTGCAAAATCTCCATTCCCAACCCACTCCAGGGGAAGGATACTGCAAAATCTCCATTCCCAACCCACTCCAGGGGAAGGATACTGCAAAATCCCCATTCCTTCCCCACTCTGGGGCCAGCCAGAGGTGGTATTTGCCGGTTCTCCAAACTACTAAAAATTTCTGCTACCGGTTCTCCAGAACCTGTCAGAACCTGCTGGATTTCACCCCTGCCTTGGAGGTCTTCTAGTCTAATCTCCTGCTCAGGCAGGAAACCCTATACCATTTCAGACAAATTTGTGAAATTTTCTACCATTTCAGCTTTCTTAAGATCTCTACGCATAGATGTGTTTGAATATACTTTCTCTTGAAATATATCTTTTAATCTAAACCTTATCAAAAGTCACATTTTAAAACATACGTCAGTCAGACTCTAAGCTGAGCATTGCATTGTAAGAATTAGCGAAAAGCAAAACTTGGCTCAGAATTACAGAGTTGGAAGGGACCTTGGAGGTCTTCTAGTCCAACCCCCTGCTCAGGTAGGAGAGACGACTACACCATTTCTGACAAGTGGCAGTCCAATCTCTTCTTGAAAGCCTCCAGTGGTGGAGCAGCCACAATTTCTGGAGGCAAAGTTGTTCCACTAATGAATTATTCTCACTGTCAGGAAATTTCTCCTTAGTTCTAGTTGATGGTTGATGGTTATCATCTGGAAGATGTAAACTATATCCATTCATTTGGGAGTTGACCTACTTGGAATCCTTAAATAACACCTTACTCTAAAGTGACTGTAATAATAATAAAAAAGGAATTTGGAACATAACTTTTTGTGATAGCAAGTTTGGCAGCCCTGAAGCCTCCAAGGTAGCCTCAGCCAGGTTCACTTCTTTAACAACATGAATGGCAAACATTTGATCATCCCTTACGTGAAAGAAGCATCTTTGATTTCTGAGACTATAAAGTCTTAGAAGTTAGGAGTGGTGAAGAAGCAGAGTTTAACAGTTTAACAGAGTTGGAAGGGACCTTGTAGGTCATCTAATCCAACCCCCTGCCCAAGCAGGAGACCCTACACCATTTCTGACAAATGGCAGTTCAATCTCTTCTTGAAAGCCTCCAGTGATGAAGCTCCCACAACTTCTGTTTCATTGGTTGATTGCTCTCACTGTCAGAAAATTTCTCCTTATTTCTAGGTTGAATCTCTCCTTGGTCAGTTTCCATCCGTTATTCCTTGTCTGACCTTCAGGTGCTTTGGAAAATAGCTTGACCCCCCTCCTCTCTGTGGCAGCCCCTTAAATACTGGAAGACAGCTATTTTGTCTCCTGTGGTCCTTCTCTTCACTAGACTAGCCATGCCAAGTTCCTGTAACCATTCTTCATATGTTTTAGTCTCCAGTCCTCTAATCATCCTGGTTGCTCTTCTCTGCGCTCTTTCTAGAGTCTCAACATCTTTTTTATAGTGTGGTGACCAAAATTGTACTTTTAAGAACTGTGTGATACAACTCATGGCATCCAAACAGATCACGAGAGAGGCAGGAGGCAGTTCTGGGCGTCTAGATTTGCAACAATACAAAAAGGAACACAGATACAGGAAACAGATAAATAAATGTCATCTGCAGTGGCTTTGTTTTCCAAAATGATAGATGATTTTAGAGGACCAGTTATTAAGCACATAGTTGTCTTTGAGCAAATCAGCCAAGTTTCTAACTTGACTCACCTCACCGGCTGTCCTCCCAATTCAGAACTAACTCACAATAGTTCTGTATCACCAGGAAGTGTGGTCCATTGTTATGCGCTGTGATTTATCATCACTGAGGGTTAAGTGACCATTTTTCTATTCCCCTTTCCTCCGTTTTGAGCAAAGATCTCCATTCCAGATAATTTCCAGTTTTAGAGCTCAGCTTTTAGGTCTTGAATGAAGTTTTAACAGGTAGCTCAAAAGGTTCAAGAAGCAGAATGGGTAAGCAGAGGAAGGCTTCAAAGAGATGAGAAAAAAATAGCCCTTGCTCCAAACCACTGATGCTAAGTAAATTTGCATTTAGTCCGGGATCATCTGACTTTATGCAGATTTCCAAAATATGGTAATTGAATCCAAACAACCTTGATTTTAATCTAAGCTGAGCTATTGTTAGTTTCGATTGTCTGAGGGTTTTTCCTTCCTCTTGATTTTATTTGTGTTATTAATTGGTACAAGTCAACTATGGTCAAATTTGTCTGAAATGGTATAGGGTTTCCTGCCTGAGTAGGGGGTTGGATTAGAAGATCTCCAAGGTACCTTCCAACTCTAGTGAAGAGAAGGATCAGGGGAGACATGATAACAGCCTTCCAGTATTTGAGGGGCTGCCGCAGAGAGGAATGGGGGTCAGGCTATTTTCCAAAGCACCCGAAGGCCAGACAAGGAATAATGGATGGAAACTGAACAAGGAGAGATTCAACCTGGAAATAAGGAGAAATTTTCTAACAGTGAGAACAATCAACCAATGGAACAGAGTCAACAGACGTTGCCTTCAAAAGTTGTGGGAGCTTCATCACTGGAGACTTTCAAGAAGAGACTGGGCTGCCATCTGTCAAAAATGGTGTAGGGTCTGCTTGGGTGGGGGGTTGGACTAGATGACCTACAAGGTCCCTTCCAACTCTGTTAATCTATATCTAACTCTGTTTATTCTCTTCTCTTCTCTTCTCTTCTCTTCTCTTCTCTTCTCTTCTCTTCTCTTCTCTTCTCTTCTCTTCTCTTCTCTTCTCTTCTCCCTTCTTTTCCTTTCCTTTCCCTTCCCTTCCCTTCCCTTCTCCCTTCCCTTCCCTTCCCTTCTCTTCTTTCCCATTCCCATTCCCATTCCCTTCCCATCCATTCTTCTTGCTATGTGACCAGCCCATTTCTTTTACTCTCTTGATGATATTGCATATTTTCATTTTTTTCTCTAATCCATGTACAGGTCTTTCTATCTTGTCTTGTGATGCTGAGCATGGCTCTTTCCATGGCTCTTTGCACTCCTTGTAGCTTTTTTAAATTGATTATGAGGTTAGGGACCATGTTTTACCGGCATATGTTAGAGCAGGTAGCACACGCCAATTCGAAAACATTTCTCTTCAGGCATAGGGGAAGGTTGAGAATTATGGGCGTTGAAATCCATTTCATCTGAAGAGCATCAGATCTGGGTAGTTACAGATTCAAGCTTGAATCGGCGTCCTTGGAAGACAAGATCCCAATTCTGCATCAAGAAGGATGTTTGCAACTCTACACTTTCTGGGACCGATTCACGAAGTCTAGCAACAGATCCAGCATGAGATGGTGAAGATAAGATTAACTACATGCAGCTGAGGTTTGTATACTTGTAAAACAAAATGAATTTCAGTGGGAGCTGGCTGGGCCAGTTGGATGCCAAACCCTTTTGGTCTGTTAGGGTTGTAAATACACACTTGTGTTAACAATTATGACTCATAGCTCCTTCAGGGTGATTTTGTGCTTACCACAGGCATTCCACCATCTTATTAGTGAGGGACATCAGACAAGAACTTCAACCCATAACTTAAGCAAGGATTCAGGAACAGCTGTGGCAGGTTACGAGCTCTGACGTTTAATCTAGTGATACAATGTGAGAATATAGGTAGTCCTTGACTTACAGAAGTTTACTTAGAGACCATTCAACAGCACTTATGACCATTTTCCCACACTTATGGCCATTGCAGCATCCCCCATGGCCACGTGATTTACATTTGGATGAGAACTGACTCAGATTTATGACGGTTGCCATGTCCTGGGATCCTGTGATCTCCTTTTGTGACCTTCTGACAAGCCACGTCAATGGGGAAGCCAGATTCACTTAACAACCGTGTGGCTAAGTGCAGTGATTCACTTAACAACATGGCAGGAAAAGTGGTGAAAATGGGTCAGAATTCACTTAACGAATGTCTCACTTGGCAACGTAAGTTTTGGGGCCAAATTGTGGTTGTAAGTTGAGGACTCCCTGTTGAACTGGGGGTGATGGAAAGGCCATAACTGTGCGTCGATTCTCTCTCATCTTTGTCTGCAAAGGCGGTGGTTTACGAAGGCCAACCGACAGATTGAATTCCCACTGTATCTACAGTTTTGATCAATTGTCCTGGGGGACAGACAGGCAAGCCGCAACCATCAAATGCAAATTCTCCATGCCGTGAAATGTGCATACGTTGAAGCGATGATGAAACACACGTTTCCTGATTCAGATGATTTGACTGAATATGTTTAGTTCAACTTTTGAAAAGCGTACAAACGTTTACAGCGATTTAGTAAGCAGAACTGAAGAAGCTTCTTGGGTGAAGAGCAAAAATCTCTTTACGGGAAAGCAAAGGAAGTCCAATTGCCTCTTGAAAAAAAAAAGCACATTTGGGCTCACCCAAAGACAGGGAACCTGGAGAAAGAAGCTAGTGTAAGATATCAATAGAGGAATAGGACAGGTAGTCCTTAACTTACAACCATTTATTTAGTGACCGTTTGAAGTTTCAATGGCATTGAAAAAAGTGACTTATGACCATTTTTCACACTGATAATCATTGCAGCATTCCCCCTGGTCACCTAATCAAAATTCAGATGCTTGGAAATAGACTCGTATTTATGACAGTCGTAGTTTCCCAGGGTCACCTTTTGAGACCTGAGAAGCAAAATCCATGGGGAAGCCAGATTCACTTAACAACCTGGGGACTAACTTAACAACTGCAGTGATTCATGGCCCTTGAAATGGGGGCAATACTCAACTGAACAAATGTCTTACATAGCAACAGAAATTTTGGGCTGCATTGTGGTCATATGTCAAGGACTGCCTGTATTGAGGCCATACTTCAGTGGTTCATCAGAAGATCTCTTCCATTGATCGATCATCTATCGATGACGGTGCAGCATTGCGCAACAGAAGGAAACCCTGAGTTGAAAATGGGGAACAGCAAAGACACGTGTCCCAAAGGGGCTTTTTCAAGAGGCAATTGGACTTTCTGGTTTTGTTTCTCTTTCTTTGTCTCTCTGTCTCTGTCTCCCTCTCTCTCTCTCTTTCTCTCTCCGTAATACATATTATTATCTACCGATAAAACAGTCTATGGAGATACTCAGCCATCCAAGTCATGGTTGTCCCAAAGCAGTGGTGAAATTCATTTTTTTTTACTACCGGTTCTGTGGGCGTGGCTTGGTGGGCGTGGTTTGGCGGGCATGGCAGGGGAAGGATACTGCAAAATCTCCATTCCCACCCCACTCCTGGGGCCAGCCAGAGGTGGCATTTGCCGGTTCTCTGAACTACTCAAAATTTCCGCTACCGGTTCTCCAGAACCTGTCAGAACCTGCTGGATTTCACCCCTGTCCCAAAGATGCTTTTTCAAGAGGCAATAGGACTTTCTGGTTTTTCTTGAAGATGTTTCGCTTCTCATCCAATAAGCTTCTTCAGTGTTTGTCTCTCTTTCTCTGTCTCTCTGTCTCTGTTTCCCTCCCTCCTTCTTCCTCCCTCCCTCTCTCTCCCTCTCTTTCTCTCTCTGTAATACATATTATTATCTACCGATAAAAGCATCTATGGAGATTCTCAGTCCTCCAGGTCATGATTGTCCCAAAGGTGCTTTTTTCAAGAGGCAACTGGACTTTCTGGTTTTTCTTTGAAGACGTTTCTCCTTCTCATCCAAGAAGGAGAAGAGAGTTTGGTGGATTTTCCTAGTTTTTGCGGTTTGGTAGTACATCATACATCCAGAAATACCGGTACACTGAATGCAACACTGAATTCTCCACTCCTAAGATGCCTCGTTGAAAGGTATCAGCAAAACCAGCAAGGTTTTCACAATTTTTCTACCAGGGAAGGTGCAAAATAATGGACTTGAGTGAATCGGGCAAACCCAAATGCGAATTGTCAATTTAATTTGAAAAATCAATCTGATCGTCTCCCCTCTGGACATTGGGAACAAGATGGCAAACTGGATCAATTTAGAAAAAGCCATTTCGGCCTCTACCTAGACACCTCCGGATCGTCCAAGCTGATTCAAAGGCATCCAGTGCAATTTGACAATGGGAGCTGGAAGTCAAATCAATTTGATTTGGAGATTTGCCTTCAAAGGGAATATTTGCATAGCTCTTCCATTAGCAGATGCTGGGTAGAAATGTCATAAAACACACACATACAAACACACACACACACACACACACACACAGATAATTCCATCTCACCTTCTACCACTGATGGATGCAGACATTCTCTGCAGCCTTTGAAATAATAATAATAATAATAATAATAATAATAATAATAATAATAATAATAAAGTTTATTGATATCGTAGTACCATGAGATATCAGAATTGAAGAAAAAGAAATGGGAAAAAATCATGAAATATTATGACCTGGCCATCTAAACTACACAGCTATGGATGAAACATGTAACAGTGATACCCATTGTCATCGGGGCACTTGTTACCATGTCCAAGAATTTTATAAGATACATCAACAAATTGCAGCTTCCTGCAATAACACCAGCAGAATTGCAATCTGGAACATCGTACATCTTAAGAAGGTATTTGGTTGATACCTAGGAGGCTGGCAGCAACCTGTATCAACCATTAGCGCCAGTCAGGTCGCGATATTTCATGATTTTTTCCAGTTCTTTTTCTTCGACTCTGGCATCTCCTGGTACTGCGATGTCAATAAACTGTACATTTTGGTTTTCGACAACTGTGATATCTGGCGTGTTGTGTTCCAAGTGACGATCCGTCTGTATTCGAAAGTCCCACAAGATCTTCACCTTCTCATTTTCTATAACTTTTCCCACTTTATGTTCCCATGACTTTTCGGATACAGGTAAGTCGTATTTTTAACATAATGACCAGTGGATTAATTTAGCAACTCGGTCGTGTCTAGCTTTGTAATCAGTTTGTGCGATTTTGCTGCATTCACATATTAAATGTGAACTTTGTTGTTGCAAAGTCGGCAGTTTGGATTGTCGGTGGATTTTTGTATCTTTGCTTTCATGGCATTAGTTTGTAGTGCTTGTTCTTGAGCAGTGAGTATTAAACCTTCCGTTTCTTACAACAACAACAACAACAACAACAACAACAACAACAACAACAACAATAATAATAATAATAATAATAATAATAATAATAATAATAATGTGTTGTCCCGATTGTAATTGGAGCCGTTGGAGCAATACCCAAAGGGCTACCCCGCTATTTAGAAATTCTAAATTTGCCGGACTTGAACATTTTGACTCTACAAAAAACCACCTTACTCGGAACAGCTTACATCCTCCGACGATACCTTGGCAGTTCCTAGGTCCTTGGTTAGGACTCGAGCTGCCGAGCTATTAACCAGCCTCAAAGGCTGTGAATCTCACTAAAGATTAAATAATAATAATAATAATAATAATAATAATAATAATAATAATAATAATATCAACCATGTCTAAAAGACCAATTTGGGATGAATTCCTCTTCCCTGTCATGTCTGTGGCTCAGCAGGTGTAAACCCCTAATAGCTCTCGGTCCGAGCTTTGGAATCCTGCCAAGAACAGATGGGTTCAGTCAAATGACTAATTGAAAACCTTAAACAAAATCAGCAGCCTGACTATTTTCCTTCCATAATAAAGCCCAGCTGATAACGGCTACAGAAAGGCAGAGAAAGAGAGAGAGGAGGGGTGGGGTGGGGAGGGGAGGAGTGGGTGGGTGGGTGGGTAAAGGAGCCCACCCCTCTCATCACCGATGCCATTAACAGTCGCCGGCCCTCATGAAAAGCAACGGGCTTGGTTTATTCTGCAAATGAAGGCATATAACGAGATGAATGCCCCGGGAGTCCATTACCAATTTTAATAATACATCAAGGAGACTGTGCAAACAGTTTGTATGTGAAAGCCAAACAGAGCAAGCTACTTACTCCGTTGCTGCATCGAGATGCAACTCCCAACGCTATGAATTTAACAAATTTATAAAGGTACATAACATGATAGCTATTAGTTAAATTAAAAGAAAGCCATTACCGATTGCAGTCTCCCACCAATGTTGTGGTTTTTTTTTTTTCTTTCAATTTCTGGTTTTTTTTTTTATTAGTATTATTATTTAGCCCGCTGAAAGTGCCAGCTGAACCAGCCTTAAAAACTCCAAATTCAAATGAATTTCCTTTTACAATGCGCGAGAGCTGGGAGTCAAATTATATGCATGAATAATAAAATACCATCTAATTAAAAACCGGCGTTAAGTATGCAAAAAATAAAAAATAAAAAAAGGAGCCCCCACCTCCTAATGATAATGAGATTGTACAATACCTCTGAGCCTGGTATTTTATAAATTACTCAGAAGTAGTGGCTGGCTTGACCTAAATCGGAGATAATGGAATGGCTTTGGAAAAAAAAAAATCTTTGCCACCAATCAGCAAGAAGGAAACAGTTGCTTGACGCTTGGAGACAAATGGATATGAATCCATAGATAATTTCAGGTGTCAGGTGGATTTGGAGAGGATTTCAAAAAAGGGAGAAGGATGTTAGCTCCCCATATATCGCCACTTTGGGTCAATAAATCCCTGTTTGGCCATCGGTTAATTTGTAAACTTTCTTAAAAAGTTATGAAGTGGTGTTGGAACACATGTTGGGTCAACGCTCGGAGAAGATGCACTCCAAATTTACTTTTCTAGATCGTATTGAGACATTTAATTATTTTTGTTTCTTCCTGCTTCTGTTTCTTCCTACCAACGTTTCTTATTGGTATCCTTCCTTTGTGCTGAAAATCACAGCGCAAATCACAAAATAGTGATTGCAGGATGCTGCAAACCAGCATTAATGGGAACTGGTTGCCAAACACCCAAAGTGATTGGATCACGTGACCAGATAGTTTGTGCGGCCATCAGAATTTCAAAAACTGAGAGCAATAGGACTTAGACTTATATACTGCTTCATGTAGCTTTACAGTCCTCTCTAAGCTGTTTACAGAGTCAACCTATTGCCCCTAACAATCTGGGTCCTCATTTTACTGACTTTGGAAAGATGGAAGGATGAGTTAACCTTGTACCGGTCAGGATTGAACTGCTGGCAGTTGGCAGAATTAACCTGCAATGCTGGATTAAGTCAGTGGTGGGTTTCAAAATTTTTTACTACCAGTTCTGTGGGCGTGGCTTGGTGGACATGGCAGGGGAAGGATACTGTAAAATCTCCATTCCCATCCCACTCCAGGGGAAGGTTACTGCAAAATCCCCATTTCCTCCTAATCTGCTGGGACTTGGGAGGCAGAGAATAGATGGGGGCGGGGCCAGTCAGAATTTTTACTACCGGTTCTCCGAACTACTCAAAATTTCCGCTATCGGTTCTCCAGAACTGGTCAGAACCTGCTGAAACCCATCTCTGCCTTAAGTAATTTGCACAAATTATGTTGTTAAACCTGCGCCCAGATCATTATTCCTTCAAAATCCATTACAGATACCTTTTAAGACATGAATTACAGCGTGACACATAGGTAATATTTAGACAGGCAGCTAAACAATGGAGAAAACTTTACTAATTGGAAATAAATACATTAGAGTTTCATAGCTCTCATTTTGAGAGCAGAAACAGATCAAATTGCAGGCTTAGTTACAAGTGGCATAAAAGTTTGGGATCTGCTGCACAACGAGTTCATATCAGAATTTATCCAAAATAGTTTGCTCAGGCATCCATATCAGAAAGATTCGTTCATGGTCCGGACATATGAAACAAATCCAGGACAGGATGGAGGAACGTAATGAGAATAGAGGCTTCTATTACCTGCAGTGTCCCTTAAGTTTATTATTAGACATGCCTCTGTTGTGCAATGGCATATTGTTGTGCCTATATTTCCTCTCTAGTCAACAAACATCTAAGCTACTTAATAAATTTTTAACACCCCCAGGTAGAAAAAATGGATTCACCCTCCATTCTGAGGAATAATAAGCTTCTGTCAGAGGCGCGTTAAATATCTTTCGCTTCAAACTGACCTTAAGAAAGGCTGAGGTATTTTTTCTTTCCTTTCTTGCCTTTGAAAAGTAATATATCGCAAGCTTTTGCTTCCCTTCTTAAAAAAGAAAAGAAAAGAAAGAAGCTAGATGTGCTCATTTTTAAAGAATTAAAATGTGAAACCCCACAATTCCTTCCTCTGAAGATATTTAAAGGCCAACGTCTAAGCGGAAAATCTGGAGAGGATATATTCATATTCTTTTATAAATAAATTTGGAAATTGAATAGTGGAGATTTATTAAATGGCTACTATTTTTTTTTTAATGCATGTGTTGATATATGCAGAAGGAAGTTGGATGGGATTGAGAAATGGTTTTAGGTTGAAATGGTAAGTTTTGAGGTTAACCTACTGTATATATCACCTTGTATATCTTTGCCTATGTGCCTGAAAGCTGGTCATTCGCCACAATAAAATAACAACAGAACAATTGTTCTGAAATCTGGGTGTTCTCATTTTTGGAAAGTTTTCTTCAGGTTGTCCCCTACCTTAATCTGTTTTTGTTGAACGATGTGTTATATTAGTATGAAGAAGTATGAAGTGGAAACTAATCAAGGAGAGAAGCAACTTAGAACTAAGGAGAAATTTCCTGACAGTTAGAACAATTCATCAGTGGAACAGCTTGCCACCAGAAGTTGTAAATGCTCCAACACTGGAAGTTTTTAAGAAGAGATTGGACAACCATTTGTCTGAAATGCTATAGGGTTTCCTGCCTAAGCAGGGATGACCTCCAAGGTCCTTTCCAACTCTGTTATTCTATTCTATTCTATTCTATTCTATTCTATTCTATTCTATTCTATTCTATTCTATTCTATTCTATTCTATATACCATTCTCAATTAAGGAGAACATTAGCTATTTTCTGATTGATGTTAGAAGAAGCATTGATCAGTCTGCACCTAGAATATGGCATTCAAGTCTAGGTGCTAATCTTCCCATTCACTGAAAAGGCCAACATCAACATGGAATATTAGCTATTTACTCTAGTTTGAAGAAGTCTGGTTGCATCTATTCCCATTGTTGGTCTACCTAGCTGGATCTTGTCAAAGCAGCTTTCCTCAACCTGGTTTAATCTCCACATGTACTGGAAGTTCCCCAAACTCATAGCCAACATGCTTGTTTTAATTTTGGAAACTGTTATTCCCAAACACAGGAGGAGCCCAGGGAGCAGAGAGTTGGATTAGAAGACCTCCAAGGAACGTCTCTTCTGCCTATTTCACACGAGAAACATTCCCAACCTTAGTTGGACTCTTGGAGATGCCAACTCAAGATCTTCGCCATGCAATTCGATCCTCCACCCATTAAGTTCTAGCTCATATTCCATGATTTGACTTTGTGTAGGCAGATGGTAGCTTGAATGCATCCCATCTTGTGGTCATCAAGCCAAACCAGTTCAATTTTTTTTTTTAAAAAAAAAAGATTTAATTCCATGTTTAAATTGTCTCCATAGAATAGAATAGAATAGAATAGACTAGACTAGACTAGACTAGACTAGACTAGAATAGAATAGAATAGAATAGAATAGAATAGAATAGAATAGAAGAGTTGGAAGGGATCTTGAAGGTCTTCTAGCCAACCCCCTGCCCAGGCAGGAAACCCTACACCACTTCAGACAAATGGTTAGCCAACCTCTTCTTTAAACTTCCAGTGTTGGAGCATTCACGACTTCGGCAGGCAAGTTGTTCCACTTATTAATTGTTCTAACTGTCAGGAAATTTCTCCTTAGTTCTAGGTTGCTTCTCTCCTTGATTAGTTTCCACCCATTGCTTCTTGTCCTGCCCTTCGATGCTTTGGAGAATAGCTTGACTCCCTCTTCTTTGGGGCAGCCCCTGAGATATTGGAACCCTGCTATCATGTCTCCCCTAGTCCTTCTTTTCATTAAACTAGACATCCCCAATTCCTGCAACCGTTCTTCATATGTTTTAGCCTCCAGTCCCCTAATCATCTTGGTTGCTCTTCTCTGCACTCTTTCTAAAGTCTCCACATCTTTTTTACATCATGGCAACCAAAACTGGATGCAGGATTCCAAGTGTGGCCCTACCAAGGCATCCTTCCCAAGCAGCTTCTGAGAAAGGAAAATAAATAATGGTATGACAGACAAAAATAACCTTTCTATATCATTTGCTTACCTGTGGCATCAAATACACATGACCTTTTATTTATTCAGTCATAAATGCATGAGCTCATTGAGAGCACATCAAATTCAAAGCCACCTGTAGTCACCATGGAAACCACTCTGTTTGCTGAATAATTTCTTTTTTTTCTTCTTCTTCTTTTCCTCAATGCATATTAGAGCCTATTGGTGACTGGAGAAATACCTGAGCTAAACACGCCCGATAAATTGAACTGGTTAGCATAGCTCTTACGGTTTTAAGTGCTACAGAACTGAGAGTTCCTTTTTCCCTGATGGAAATCACTTTGATCATGAATAAATATACAGACGTGCTTAGCATATTTTTAACTGCTGGTTCTAATTTGGCTGAAACCTGTTTTTGTGAAATTATATTTCCCATTCATCCCCTTCCTAGCCCAGTCCTTGGGCTCTATAGATTTCCTTAGCAGGCCTAATTAAGATTGAGGAGGAAGAATGTTTCTTTTGTTTTGTATTTCTTCTCATGTAAAAAATCATTCTGTTATCATTTCTGCACCAGTTTATTACAATGTATAATCTCATATATTTAGTTATAATCTTATATATATATAATTTATATAATCTTTCTCACTCTTTCTCTTTCTCCTCTCTGTCTCTCACTCTCTTTCTCTCTCTCTCCTTACTGTCTTATTCTCTCTCTGTTCTTGTTCTCTCTCTCTCTCTTTGTCTGTCTCCCTCCCCTCTCTCTTTTTCTCCCTTTCCTTAATCTCTCTCTCTTTGGTCTCTTTTTCTCTGTCTCTGCTCTCTCTCTCCTCCTCTTCTGGTTTTGCAACCCATTTTCCCTACTGAACATCCTTTCAGGAACATTTCATCCGTTATGTACATTTTTTGTTTGTTTGTTTTGTTTGAAACATTTGGGGAAATATGCAAAACAAGGATAATTGCACTTCCATTTCCATGTTAATTTAGCAAGTACAGATGAGGTCAGTTTGTATTAAAAATGTGCACTGAACTAATTTCTTCCCATTTCTCGTTCAGGGTTTGAATATATGGAAGGGAACAATATCTGGCTTATTGCTGATTTCTCAGTTATGTTCTAGATCAGTTAAATCTAGGATACTGCATCCAGTTTTGGCCATCATATTATAAAAATAAGATGTAGAGACTCTGGAAAGAGTGCAGAGAAGAGCAGCAAAGATGATTAAAGGTTGGAGGCTAAAACATATGAAGAACGGTTGCATGAATTGGGTTTGTCTAGTCTAGGGAAAAGAAGGACTAGTGGTGACATGATAGCAGTGTTCCAATATTTGAGGGGCTGCCACAAAGAAGAGGGGGTCAGCCTATTTTCCAAAGCACCAGAAGGCAAGACAAGAAACAGAATCTAATCAAGGAGAGAAATCAGCTAGGACGAAAGAGAAATTTCCTGACAGCGAGAACAATAAACCCGTGGAACAGCTTGCCTTCAGAAATCGTGGGTGCTCCAACACTGGAGGCTTTTAAGAAGAGAATGGACAGCCACTTTTCTGGAATAGTATAGGGCCGTGACGATGAACCTATGGCATGCGTGCCAGAGGGGGCACACAGTGCCCCCTCTGTGGGCATGTGAGCCGTCACCCCGGCTCAGCTCCACTGCACATGTGTGCGTGCCTCCCACTGGCCACCTGGTCTTTGGGTCTCTGCTGCGCATGTGCGGGGGCGCATGTGGGGACCACAAATGCATGCGTGGGGGACTCGGTGTATATGTGGGGGGCACATGTGCGGGGGCAGGGCACATGCATGGGGCCCCACGTGCATTGTATTTTGGGGGTTTGGGCGCATGTGCACACATTCGCATGCATGCGTGAACACTTTGGGCACTCGGTTTGGAAAAGGTTAGCCATCCCTGGTATAGGGTATTCTGCTGGGGCAGAGGGTTGGACTAGAAGACTTCTGAGGTCCCTTCCAACTCTGTTATTCTGTTAAAACTAAACAGCCATCTCCTACTTGATGCCAGGTGGAATTTGCTCTTATTTTCCTCTACTCTACTCCGGTGTGTGCTAGATCTTCCTTGGCTGATGGATTCTGTCTCTGCAAGGTATCAACCAAGAATTCGACTAGCTGGTGCTAGAATCTTGGCTCGGTTTCAATGTGGTTCAACCTGCACTTTATGTTAGCGGGCAGGAGGCCTTGGAGCTGATTGTCCTCGATGGTTACCATCGCTTGCACATCTTCTTTTGACAAGTGTGGCCAAGCCATCCCAGCAGTGTCCCATCTGCTTTTGTGTCAGTGCTGCAGCTGTTTCTGAGTTCTGAGAGCTTCGAGCTTCGGTTCCCACAGCAATCGCCCTGCCACGGCTGTAATCTTCATCATTATGCCCATCGAAGAAATTCTTGTCCATGAAAGCGGGGGAGAAACACGCAAGCTGTTGCCGTTTTCCCTCTGCCGACAGCATCAGATACATATCCCATTTCCAAAAAGGGGCAGGGAAAGGATCATATCCATCTTTGTTAGAAGAAGAGACAATCAGAGAATCACTTAACTGGAAGCCCAACAACATGCGCAACTCATGAGTGGGTGGAGGCGAAGTTCTTGAGATGTTTGACTGTTTCTATGAGCATATTTGGACATTCACAAAGCGTGGAATTAGTCTACAGGAGGGAGCAGGAGGGAAAATGAATGTGCTTTTTGTCCCTTATTCTCTTTGATTTCCCTGTACAGACAGTCCTCAAATTACAACTATTTCAATCAATCAATCAATCAATCAATCAATCAATCAATCAATCAGAATAGAGATGGAAGGGACCTTGAAGGTCTTCTAGTCCAGCCCCCTGCTCAAGCCAGAGATGCTATACCATTTTAGATAAGTGATTGTCCAGTGTTGGAGCGTCCACAACTTCTGGTGGCAAGCTGTTCCACTGGTTAATCGTCCTTACTGTTAGGAAGTTTCTCCTTAATTCCAGGTAGCTTCTCTCCTTGATTAGTTTCCACCCATTGTTTCTTGTTCTGCCCTCTGGCGCTTTGGAAAATAAATTAAACTTCCAATGGTCATTAAACCATTTGTTTAATGCCTGTTTGAAGTTACAACGGCCTTGAAAAAAGTAACTTGTGACCATTTTTCACACAACTGTTGCAGCATCTCCCCCTGGTCACGTGATCAAAATTTGGACGCTAGGCAACTGATTTGTATTTATGATGGTTGCAGTGTCCTGGGGACATATGATCCCATTTTGTGACCTTCATTGACAAGCAAAGTCAATGGGAAGCTAGATTCACTTCACAACCCTGGGACTAACTTAACATCTGAATTGATTCCCTTAACAACTGTATCAAGAAAGGTCACAAAACGGGGTCAAAACTCACTTAACTGTCTCGCTCAGCGACACAAATTTGGTGCTCAATCGCCACCATAAGCCGAGATCTACCTGTATTTGCCCTTAGCGTTCATTCTTGCAATGCTCGTGAGAACCAGTCCTTCCACCTCAAACCTCTGCTCACAGATTTTAGACTGTGTGGAAATGAATAGATTAACTCTAAGAATAAGAGATAAAGGGGAATCAGTGTATTTCAAGACATGGGGAAAATTTTATATATGGTTAGAAAAGAAATATGAAGATAAGAGGATAGATAAATGATTGAGATAATAGAAAGTTAAACGAGGGAGAGGATGAAAAAGAAATAGAAACCCAGATGACACCAGAGTAAATGAAAAAGGGGGATGGGAAGGGAGAAAAGAAAGAAGATAGTAAGAATAAAGGTACAATTATAATGATAATACTGATAGATAGAATAAATCTGAAAAGTAATTGAAAGAAAATATATACTATTAGAATATAGGAGTTGCTTGAATACCAAACAAGGAAGAAGACAGAATGGAGAGAGGAGTAGAGGGTAGGAAGAGGAGAGAGAGGGAGAGGAATGGAAGAAAGGAAAAGGAGAGGAAGGAAGGGGAGGGGACAGGAATAGCAGAGAAGGTGAGAAGGGGGAAAAGAAGAGAGGAGTGGGGGAAAGGAAGGGGAAGTAGGATGAGACAGGAGAGGAGGAAGGAGAAAGCAGGAGAGGAGAGAAAAGGAGGGAGGGAAGGAAAAGAGAAGAAGGTTTGTTGCGAAATGAGGAAAGAAAGGGTAGAAAAGCAACTCCGAATGTAATTAAACTGCCTTATTTTAATGCTTTTTTTAAAGAAAAACATGTATATGTATGATTAATTATGTATATGTACATTTTATATTATGTGTATAAGGAATAAAACGGAAAAACTAAAATGTTTTTCAACCTAAAATGCATAAAGAATTTTTTGTAAAAAAACCCTCAAATCCTAATGAAGAGTCCATAACCAACTCATTAAACGACATATCAAATCCAACAGTTGCTGAATTTGAAACGTGAGACGCGAAGCAAAGAAGCCTGCACTATGAAGGAAATTAAAACAAAAGTAAATTAGGGTTTTTTTTCCGGGGGGGGGGGGCGGGAAGAGGGAGGAGGAATTCCACAAGAAACGATGGTAAACTTCTAAAAAAACATATGGACCAAAAAGACGTTTTTGAAATGTCGGGGGCACTAAGACCAAATCGACAAAAGAATAATTTATAAGGCTTGTCCTAGCAGGTGAAATATAAGCATTGGTGAAAGCTGAGACTTATGTGAATCTAAAAGAAAAGAAACAAAAAAAAAACTCCTGACTTAAATATATCGCTGTTTCCTTCCCAGTAGTTCATTGGTTTTTTCCCATAATCATCTCTTGTGTTTACTTTGGCATGAATGGGGAAAAATGTCAGCGAAATAGAGGCTGCGTTTCAGTCTTTTCTACACTACGGTGTTGAGTTATCCCAAAGCTGGTGGTAGCTATTTTCCAACAGATTAACATGCATATGCTTGAATGAGTTCATCCAATTCACATAAATTGCTGTAGATTTATTTATTTATTTATTTTAAAAAAATTAACTTCTCTTTTATAGCCTGGGCCACCTACCAAAAGAGTGGACGTTGTGAAAGTTTATAAAAGGGTAAAGGTAAAGGTTCCCCTCACACATATGTACTAGTCGTTCCCAACTCTAGGGGGCGGTGCTCTATACCCAAGAAAGTGGTTTCTTGAGGGAAATCTGGTCTTGAATTATTTCAACAAGCCATAATATATTGATCAAAGAAGCCAAACAATACTGAATTAGCGGAACCAACATTT
This sequence comes from Pantherophis guttatus, assembly GCF_059756535.1. Lineage (NCBI taxonomy): Eukaryota > Metazoa > Chordata > Lepidosauria > Squamata > Colubridae > Pantherophis > Pantherophis guttatus. Next base: position 4,467,259 of record NC_142073.1, on the reverse strand, counting down.
CTCACTTTAAATACTTGTTTACACCGAGCGCACTACTTCAAAAGAATAGCCTCCTTCAACAGAATTCAACAGAACAGTCACCAATTGACTTACGCTGGAATTGGATGGGACTCAGGTATGAGGGAAACACATATAGAAGTTCCTTCACAATAGGTAAAGGTAAAGGTTCCCTTCGCACATATTGTGCTAGACATTCCTGACTCTAGGGGGCGGTGCTCATCTCCGTTTCAAAGCCGAAGAGCCAGCACTGTCCGAAGACGTCGCTATGGTCATGTGGCCGGCATGACTCAACGCCAAAGGCGCACGGAACACTGTTACCTTCCCACCAAAGGTGATCCCTATTTTTCTAGTTGCATTTTTTATGTGCTTTCGAACTGCTAGGTTGACAGAAGCTGGGACAAGTAATGGGAGCTCACCTGGTTGGTTTGATAAGGAAGCTACAGTTGGGAAGCCAAAACCGAAACTTATTGTTCCTTTCCATATTTTCAAATTTTCATTAATTTTTATTGCAATATATCCCACCATCCAACAAAAGATACACAAAGGCAAAAACCTAAGCGATAAATGACATAATGGAGCAGAATATTGGTGATCCCTATTTTTCTAGTTGCATTTTTTATGTGCTTTCGAACTGCTAGGTTGGCAGAAGCTGGGACAAGTAATGGGAGCTCACCCCATTATGCGGCACTAGGGATTCGAACCGCTGAATTGCTGACCTTTTGATCGACAAGCTCAGTGTCTTAGCCACTGAGCCACTGCGTCCCTTTATAAAACGGGTTTTATATTGATAGTCTTTATATTATTTTACAGATAAACTGCTCTCTAGACCAGGGGTGTGAAACTCAAGGACCAGGGGCCAAATGCAGCCAAGGGGGTGCTTAGATCTGGCCCACAAGGGCCGCCCTGGAAACAGAAAAGGACCGGCCTGCGGTGTCTCTGCCAGCGAAAACAAGTGTGGAAAAACAGCCGTAAGTCACTTTTTTTTAGTATTGTCGTAACTTGGTACAGTCACTAAATGAACTGTAACCGATTGTTGGAGGATGGTAGCTAATAAACTCAAAGAAGCAAATAGATTCATGTCTTGGCCAATTCGTCTCTAAACACATATTAGATTATTATACACCACCCAGTAGGATTTCACCATTTTTTTCTCTTCTCCGTGAAATTTCACAAAAACAAAACGCAGGGGAGAATTTTCTTCATTGCAAACTTGCAAGGACAGACGTTTATGATCTGTCGAGTCAGGAAATTTCTCAGGTTAAAAGCCCAGGAAGGATTAAAATCATATTTTTGTTGGGTGGGTGGGTGGGTGGGGGTTTAGAGCTGTTATTTGAGGCCCGATCCGTTACATATTTCTGCAGTCCATTGTCCTGTGCATATAAATAGAATAAAAATAGACCCTTTAGAGTAAAGGCCTGCATTTTGCTTCCTAATTTATTAGGAATTAGAAGCAGCGGTTGGGCATGTTTTAACCTTCATGTTGAAATAGATTGGTTGAGCTGAGCTTTTGACTTCAAACACAACTTTCATAAGACAATAGAGGTTACGTGGTCAACATTCCAGCATTGGGTCAATAGCTATTAATTTAAACGGATGTGACCCTTACATGAGAAAGCAGCAAAGGTGCTTGGCATAGGATTTCTTTTTTTAATTCTTATAAATAGGACTGCTGCCAGATCAACCCACCCCTTTGCTTTTAGACTTCCTAAAGAAAACAGTCTCGGGGAGCTAAACACAGGAATTATGAACAGCAAAGGGCAAGGAAATCTCCCCGTTTCCCATTCTGTTAAAATTCTCCCTTGGTAAACCACAGGATCTACCGTGTTTCCCTGAAAATAAGACCCGGTCTTACATTTTTTGAACCCCAAAATAAGCGCTTGGCCTTATTTTCAGGGAGGTCATTATTTTGGGGCGCGTGGAGCAAGACGGGGATCTTGTTGCTGTCTTACCTGATTTCCAACTTTGTCTCCCTAACTCTAACCAGAGGAAATAGCGGGGAACGGTTGTGCATGCGGTTAAATATTTTTGGGAGGGCTTATTTTCAGGGGGCACTTATTTTAGCGCATGCGCTCAAAAGCCCAATTGCGCTTATTATCAGGGGATGTCTTATTTTAGGGGAAACAGGGTAAATGGGATTAAAATTTGCAAAGCTCATACAGGTAATCCTTGGTTTACGACCACCATCGAGCCTGATATTTCTGTTGCTAAGCGAGACATTGATTAAGTGAATTTTTGTCCCACTTTATGGCTTTTCTTGCCACAAATGCAAAGTGAATCATTGGAGTCGTTAAATTAATAACACGGTTGTTCAGTGAATCTGGCTTCCCCATTGGTCGGCTTGTCAGAAGGTCACAAAAAGGGATCACATGATTCCCAGGACATTGCAACTGTCATAAATATGAGTCAGTTGCCAAGGGTTTTGAATTTTGATCACATGACCGTGAGGATGCTAGAAGTGTGAAAAACGATCGTTAAGTCACTTTTTTCAGTCTTAAAAAACACTTTTTTCAGTATTGTTGTAATTTGGGACAGTCGCTAAATGAACTGTTGTAAGTCAAGGTCTCCCTGTGTATAGTACAACGTCCTTATGCAAGCAGATACATATATATTGCTACATGTGTGCATTTAAATGTGACCCATTGTAAATTGCATTCAATCTCTGCATAGTTTTCACTCAGAGGATTCCTTATGAACTTAAAACTCCAACGAGTGAGGAGAACGTGGAACCAATTTTCCCAGCCCGGCTGATTCAAAGTCAATTAAATAATTCTGTTGTCAACATGAGGAAGGAGAAAAAGCAACAGTTTATGCAACAAATTAGGTAATTGTGGACCTATGGATTTCTTCGGTAACAACTGAATAAACGTTATGATTGCAGTTGAAAAGTTATACGGAAATAGGCACTTAAGGGAACAGGGTCTCTCTCTCCAGTTTCATCAGAAAGAAAATTTAGCAGTCCTGGGGGGTTCAGGGGGTGGGAGAGGGAGGGAAGTTTCCACTAATCATATACTGTATTTCAAGTCCCTTTGTTCTCATAATTGGGCTGGTCCTAACTATAGAAGCAGCAGTGATATTTGAGAAAGGAGCAGGAACCAGCCATTGGATGTTCTACTCTTTGGCTTCCTTTATAGCTGTTGTGGTTCATCAGTCTTAGGATTGTTGGACGAGCAGATACAAAAACAGCCAGGAAAGTGATTGAAGACTGGGAAATGGGCCCCTCAACAGTCAATCAACAGGAGTGCTCATTTACCACCATGAGGGACTTAGAGGTCGAGGACTGGGCAGCACAAGCAAACAACAGCCAACCACTTAAAAGCCACCCATCGACACACCCCAATCAACATCTAAAAAGCCACATACAACAGGCGCTATATAAATGCCACACAAAGAACAGCACACACTCTGCTAGAGAGAAGTTTCCTGAGGATGGGCTCCAGCATGAGTCTGGAAGCCCAGAAGACAAAACTTCTGGTCCAGGTGACTGACCCAGATTGGATCCTGCAACGTTATCCTGGGACACGTATATTCGCCTTTCATTCATAATAAAATTTCAGATGCAGCTTCCTCGTTTTGAACTTGGAAAATCTGAACTCTGCATTGTGCAAGATCTCGGCTCCCATGTATCTGACGTGGGAACTTACTAGACTCCAAAGACCCAGTTGTTGCTATCTGGACAGTTATGAGAAGCTGAGCAGACAGAAACAGACAGCTCGGCTCTATTTCTACAAGCAGAACGGGGACTGTTCAGCCTAACTTGACAGACTCCTGTTATTATTCAGCTCAGTCACGTATATTTTCCATGTCCCATTTTAAAATCAGGTATGGGCAAGCATCAGGGAGGAGACTAAGTTCCTTCCGAGATTATAGTCAGTCTTAACTTCCTCCCGAAGAGTTACTTAGACTTAGAATAACTTTACTGTCACTTTAAATGTACACTAATCGGCGTACATTAAAATGAAAGTTCGTTGCATACAGCTCTCAAAGGGTCACCACCTCCAATATGCACTACATAAACATGACAAGTGAATAAATGAATAAAAATATATGCATGTACCCACATATATTATATGACACAGAGAAACAACACAGTCTAGTTACGATGTATACATCCAGCCTTAATGGAGAAGCCGAGACTGAGTTTTTCTCTGTCTCTCTCCAATATATCCTGTTGATGCCTTTCTGAAAGATTGCTCCTTTGAGGGGGGGGCAACTAGATTGCAGCCTTGGCACACCCCCCCCCAAAAAAAAAATCTGTTGGACACCATGCATGGCACTATTGGTTACATTTAAGCGAGTCAATCTCATGGTATATCCAGAAAAAGTAATGATGAATATATACTAGGACATATATTAACATTTGGAAGAGGTACTTGGGAAGATGTAGCTGCTTCAAAAGTCCCATTGTTTGACTTTGAAAGCAGCCTTTTTTTTCTTCTTCTCCCCACTAAGCTCCCCATGGGAAGCTACAAAAAAAAGATAGGACTCCCATAATTAATTCCAGTTTCTCTGTTCTCCTGACGTGAATTTGGAAGCACATCTTCTCCATTGTTTTCAAAATGTGCGCGGCATATTTATGCACCACACTTGATACACCTAGGCATTTTAATGACTGAGCCACAAAGGCTGCCACAAATAGAAAAGTTCTCCCTAAACAATTGTCCCTCACATCCTGGATAATTATTGGCATGATGTGTTATTAACCTAAACCTGAACCACTTTCTCTGTCATCAAAGAAAACCACAAGCAAACCAATATGCAGAAAGATGAGAGGAAGTGGAGGGAGGGGAGTGAGAACCGAAGAAAAAGAGAGAGAGAAGAGAGAGAGAAAGAGAAGAGAAAGAGAAAGGATCCGGGAGGGGAGAGGAGAGAAGACAAGAGAGAGAAAGACAAGAGAAGAGAGAGAAGAGAAGGAACAGAAGGCAAGAGAGAAAGAGAAGAGAAGAGAGAAGAGAAGAGAAAGGAGGAAGGGGAGGGGAGAGGACAAGAGAAGACAAAAGAGAAAGAGAAGACAAGAGAGAAGAAGAGAAGAGAAGAGAAGAAACAGAAGGCAAGAGAAAAAGAGAAGAGAAGAGAGAAGAGAAAGGAGGGAGGGGAGAGGAGAGGACAAGAGAAGACAAAAGAGAAGAGAAGAGAAGAGAAGAGAAGAGAAGAGAAGAGAAGAGAAGAGAAGAGAAGAGAAGAGAAGAAAAGAGAAAGAAGACAAAGTGCAGTTTGCAAAAACAAACACACTTCATATTTATTTTGGATTCAGGAGCTCAGCAAATATTTTTAAAGTCCTATACAACAAGAATCTTCCCTCCAAAGTGTGCACACGCATGCACACCCATATACCTACATAGACACGCAGAGATGCATATCTATAGAAACAGAGATGCACACAAACACACACATACACAAATAAGCTTATCACCCATCACACCCACCCCACACCCACGTTTCCTTTGTTGTTCCTCAGGAAAAAAAAAAAAAAGAAATATAACACCATATATCACCGCAAAACACATTTCCGCATAAATGCTGATAAGCGCAAAATATTTTTCATCATTTACATTTTCACCATAATAATATATGGCAGGATTAAAGCCGCATTCATCACCCGTCTAACTAACCTTGCTGTAATGAATTTTTAAATGTAATGGTTGCTGTCAGAACAGAAAATCATACATAATGTCTTTTGACACCACCAGCGCACAATTCCTGCCGCGCGCCGAACAAGTAAATAAATAAAAATGTAAATGGCCCAAGCTTTTGTTTTTAATTAAGATTGCTAAGCTCCAAATTTCTCCTCCGCGTTTCCTTTTCGTCGGTGGATGGGCGCTCATCCACGCGAAGAAGGTGCCAAATCTTGGACAGGAGGGGGGCACAAATCAATGAACCCAAACCCACCTTCCCCAATTGACGTGGCCGCTTTGGGTTGCAAAGACCCCGCATTTTGCAGGAAATCCATCTATCCGACGGGCTTTTTTTAAAAAAGAAGAAGTAGTCAACAAAGCAGAAACAAAGGATTATCAAAATCACAGGCAATAAAAAGGCAACTCTCCGAGCGCCTAAGGCTTGTTTTCGGCTATCTATCGAGGGCGCTCTCTTGATGTCAGTGTTAAGAACCAGGGTTGCAGTGTGGAGGACTGGTCAGAAGGGCAAATGCAGAGGGAGCAGAGTCAAAAGACAGCTATGGTTGACTTGCCGCCTTCTGCTCTTCGCCAGTCTTGAAATTACAGATAATCTGATGCCCCGGGAGGGAATCATTAAATAAATAATTTGCAGACGCTTTCTCTTTGGCGAGACTGCTCTCTCCTTTCTCCATCCTTCCTCTCTTCTCCTTTCTCCTCCTCCTTTCTCTCTCTCTCTTTCTCTCTCTCTCTCTCTCTCTCTCTCTCTCTCTCTTTTGATACACTATTTTCTTCCGTGATGATTGCTGCGGACAAGTTCTAGCCATATGGATAGAAGACGGCCTTAAGAGGCATCTCAATACCTGAGTGGTTAATTAAGAGGGTTGCTGGGCCTCCAGAAATCCCTTCTCGCCCACCGACAATGAGTAGGTTTTTTTTTTTTTTTAAAGCGGGAATCACTGGGGATTGCCAAAAGTGGAGGGTAATTATTTGAGATAACATACATCCGAAGTGTGTGTGTGTGTGTGTGTGTGTGTGTGTGTTGTGTGTATGCATTTGTGTGTGTCCACGAGAGGGAGAGAAAGGAAGACGGTGGACGTGCAATTGAAAAGAGGGCAACCGAACAGAAACAGCAGTAATAAAAAGGTCAATGCTTCTATTTTTTGGTACAGTATGAGCAATGTGTATTGCCTTTTAAAAATGAATGACACTGGGTTCTCTCTCTCTCCCTCCCTCCCTCCCTCTCCCTCTCCCTCTCCTTTTTTTCAAGGCCCACTTAAATGACTTATATTGCATTCAAACCTTGCTATTGTGAATTTAAGCTGGCCTCAGCAATCTGAATAAAGCTATTGTTGCTTTATGAGTGTGTTGGACTGGTGTTGATTGCTAGACAGACAAGAGAGAGAGAGAGAAGAGAGAGAGAGATTGCCTCCTATTAATTCATAAAAATTCTGGGCCATCACAGGAGCAAGAGAAAAAAAATAAGAGAACAAATCAAATTTAGAAAGAGAGAGAGAGGGAGGGAGGGAGAGAGAGAGATTTCCTCCAATTAATTCATAAAAATTCTGGGCCTTCACAGGAAGAAAAGAAAAAAAAAACACAAGAGAACAAATCAAACTTAGAAATTAAACGAAGAAAGATTCCTCAAATTGTTATTGGTCAAGAGGATGTATCCAATGTTAACAAGGACTGGGGTCACCCAGAACTAAACAGAAGGAAAAGAATGAGGGACAGGTTTATGATCATTGATTTCAAATGCAAACCAAACCTCCATTCCTTGTAGATCAGCTTTTCATGGGTAGAAATTAGATTACTTCATCAGGGTCCATATGGTCCCTTCTTGATCCCAAGCTAGTTACAATGGCAGATCACCAGCTAACTTGCTTCAAAAATCCTTTCACACTGTAGGATCCATCTGCAAAACGTAGTCACAGAATGGTTGCGTAGTTGTGACATGAAAAATGATTTGCCAAGACAATATTGGGTGTTGACAATGAGGTTGTGAATCTCACCAGCAGAAATGTTCAAAAATCTTTGTAAGATTGCTGTCCAGATTCTGCCATCTGAGAAGTTCCTTGGAGCTTCTATAGAAGGCGAAGGAATCTTCTTTTTTTCTCTCCCTTTGGAGGAATTTCCAGTTCCTCCAAATAATATTTAGCATCTGTGATCTCGGTAACCACATTTAATTTCTGGAACAAGGCCTTGTTGAAATTCAAAGGCATGAACAAGCCTTTGCAACTCATGGAAGCTAAATTGCAAGGAAGAACATCAATGCATTGAAATAATCATTTTCCATTGGCCTATTTAGGATAAGAACAGGATATTCACTCACATTCATAAATGGTAAAGCCTACATTTTTTTTATTTTTCTTTTAGCTGACCCAGGTGAAGGACTCTTTTGTTATCTTCATTTGTCAGGGAACACATTCTCTTTCCAGAAAATCCTCAGAGCAGAGGTGAAATCCATTTTTTTTTTACTACTGGTTCTGTGGGCGTGGTGTGGCTTGGTGGGCATGGCAGGGGAAGGATACTGCAAAATTCCCTCCCCACTCCTGGGGGAAGGATATTGCAAAATCTCCATTCCCTCCCCACTCCTGGGGCCAGCAAGAGGTGGTATTTGCCGGTTCTCCGAACTGCTCAAAGTTTCTGCTACTGGTTCTCCAGAACCTGCTGGATTTCACCCCTGCCTCAGAGGTCATCTTCAACCCCAAGATTACTTGACTCCAACTTCAACTCTGCTATTTAGTCTGGTGGGAAGGAAAAGAGACAACCCTGAAGGGAACGGTTGTGATTACACTCAACGGGATCCTCTAAGAAGCAGAACTGAGGCTAATGATTGGCTAGTCAACCACATTTCTTTGATAGACAAAATCTTGAGCAAAGGTTGATGAGGTGGGTAGGATCCCAAATGGGACTTTTAAATAAAAAGACCCCGGGAAGATCTCCCAACACATTGGTGCTTTTACACATCCCTGGATGTTTATGATCCTTTTGCTGAATCCATACACTTGTATTTACGCACAGGTGTAAACGAAGAGGAACAACCCAGCCGGAGCAAAACTCAAGCATCGTTTGAAAATCCTTTTGTTGTTTTCTGGAGCTCGGGTGATGCCTCCTTGCTCCTCGGCAGCTCTCTGAGCCTTCTCCCAGCTTTGTTTCGAACCTGCCCAAAATATGTTAATTATCTCTCTTTCCTTGGGTGACATTTGACTGTCAAAAGAGAACCGTGGTCTTTAGAAAATAAAAAGGGACTAATTTCAGCTCCATTTCCAGGCTTCCCCGGTACCCATTTCCTGACATCACCGGAGCTGTCACATCAGAGGAGGCGTCATTGGAATAAAAGTGGGCAGATGTGTGATAATGAGAGAGAAGGATACAGATGCTAATGGAACTCTTCACTGGGGCTGTCCTTCTCTTCGTTAAGCAGATTCAGGTAGCAGCTGCCGGCTGTCAGATGCCAGGACGGCCCTTGCTCTTCTTGATTTTCCTTTAAGATTGGCTCCGTTTGCGGTCTGGTCTGTCACTGAACTTTTCCCTCACCGGAGCCTGGACCCCTAGGTGATCAGTCACATTTCGACATAACTAGATGTCAAAAGAAGTTTAAGGCGCATGACAAACATGGATGCGTTTCCCCTGTGCCAGATGACAAGGCCGGCCCTCCGTTCCTTAATGATCCAGTTGCATGCTCTCGGGTGGGGAGGGGATCCGTGGGGTGCTGCTTGGAGGTTTGTTTTCTTATTAAAATGGCAGCGAGGGTGGGTTTTTCTCCATGTGTGTGTGGTGGGGGGAGAAATCAGGGTTTGCATCTGCCAGTGTCGACTGGAGCCAATGTTATTCTCAATGTTATGGTTATGGTGCATTGTTTTTATTGAGAAAGAAAGCTGATTGTGGTTTATATGGCAAATTTGGGGGTGGAGAACTTCCTTCCCTCCCTCCCTCCCTCCCTCCCTCCCTTCTTTCCTTCCTTCCTTCCTTCCTTCCTTCCTTCCTTCCTTCCTTCCGTCTTTCCTTCCCCCTTCCCTTCCCTTCCCTTCTTCCTTCCTCTCTCCTTGTACTCCTTCCTTCCTTCCCCCTTCCCTTTAGTTCACTTCCCTTCTTCCTTCCTCTCTACCTGTACTCCTTCCTTCCTTCCTTCCTTCCTTCCTTCCTTCCCTTCTTCCTTCCTCTCTCCCTGTATTCCTTCCTTCCTTCCTTCCTTCCTTCCTTCCTTCCTTCCTTCCTTCCCCCTTCCCTTCCCTTCTTCCTTCCTCTCTCCCTGTATTCCTTCCTTCCTTCCTTCCTTCCTTCCTTCCTTCCTTCCTTCCTTCCTTCCTTCCTTCCTTCTATCTATGTGGTATCTAAGAACTGTCATGGACTTGTGTGTGTGCATGTATGTATGTGTGATTGTGTGTAATTAATAAATATACTATATATGTGAGAGTCACATTTTCTGTCTACTTCTTCTCATAGTGATCCGTTAATGAGAAAGTCTTAGAAGTTATTGTTTTCTATCCAAAATAGAAAAATAAAATGAAAGCAGCATCAATGATTTGAAAGGATGTCGAGGAGAAGGAGCGGGAGGAAGAGGAGGAAGAAGAGGAAGAGGAGGAGGAAGAAGAGAAGAAAGAGGAGGAGGAGGAAAAGGAAGAAGAGAAGAAAGAAGAGGAGGAGGAAGAAGAAGAGGAGAAAGAAGAAGAGGAAGAAAAGGAAGAAAAGGAAGAGGAGGAGGAAAAGGAGAAGGAGAAGAAAGAGGAAGAAGGCCATGATCTAGTATTCAAGAATAACAGAAGTATGATTTTTAGAATAGAATAGAATTCTTTATTGGCCAAGTATGATTGGACACACAAGAAATTTGTCTTTGGTGTATAAGCTCTCAGTGTACATAAAAAGACAAGACACATTCATCAAGAATCATAAGCTGCAACATTTAATGATAGTCATAAGGTACAAATAAGCAATCAAATCATATTAGGAAGCAATATAAATATAAATCATAAGGATACAAGCAACAAAGTTACAGTCATGCAGTCATAAGTGGGAGGAGATGGGTGATAGGAACGATGAGAAGACCAATAGTAATAGTAACGCAGCGTTAGTGAACAGTTTCAACTCATTTTGATAAAAATGTCTTCTTGGAGGACAACAATGAACATTAGATGCAAATTCGTGTTTCTCTGTGTGTGCGCACGACGCAGGCACACACGGGTAGTGCTTCCTCTGAGTTCCAATTTACACAAGGAAGCAGTCTTTCTAAATTCATATCTCTCTTCTCCTTCCCCATATCAATATAATCCTTAATTAAACACTTCTGTGGCTGGTTTATATTCACTAATGCTCTCTAATATAAAACAAGTTGTCTCCCCTCCAGATCCCCATAGTCTGTTGCCTGAAGCTCATTAGTCCGTGTGTTTCTTACTCTGGAGTTTTAAATATTTAACTAGCTAGGATGCATTCAAGAAGTCTTAACCTTATAATTTGTAATAATGTCGGGAATCTCCTTTTCGGGAGATAACGAGTGGGGTGGGGGGGATAGGGAGGTGTGTTTAAATGTTGCTTTCTTCTGGCCTGGATTGATCTTAGCTTGTAATCCAGCGAAGAGTCACGAGAGGCAAAATAATATTAGATACCCATTTATTTCGCGGTGTGAATGGCAAGCAGTGATTATAGTTTTCTTAGCAAAAACTGACTGTCCAAACTATCAGAGGGGAGATTGATGTACAGAGGGTAAAGACGTCTTCCTGAATAGAATGTCTAGGCCAGCAATGGCTAACCTTTTTGCCGTCACGTGCCAAAAGCATGGGGAGCTTGTGGGGGTTGCGTGTGCCCACACCCGTAATTCAATGCTCCCTGCCCCCCCATGCATGCGCACACAACCCCCACATGCAACCCCTGCTTTTGGCACATGATGGCATGGTGGGACCGGAAGGCCCGTTTTTCTCCCTCCCCAGACTCCAGATGGTTTCTAGGAGCCTGGGGAGGGCGAAAACAGCCTTCCCCACCCACCCAGAGGCCCTTCGGAGCCTGTTTCCTGACTTCCTGTGGGCCCGGAAGACCCGAAAATCAGTTGGCCGGCGCGCGCATGCGTGCTGGAGCTGAGCTAAAGCATGTCACCTGTGCCCACCGATATGGCTTCGCATGCCACCTGTGGTTCACCATCACGGGTCTAGGCCATCATGGTTTGTAGATTCAATAAAGAAAGATGATGCCCTTCAAGAAAGTTGCAGAGTTATGGAAAATGGGTAAGAAATAGAAATGATGTGTAATAAGGAAGCCTTTGAAACCCTTGCTAACAAAGAAAGGAAAAAGACAAAACAGAAGGGTATACAACTTCTGTACACTAAAAAAAAAAGATGTGGAGACTCTGGAAAGAGTGCAGAGAAGAGCAACAAAGGTGATTAGGGGACTGGAGGCTAAAACATATGAAGGATGGTTGCAGGAACTGGGTACATCCAGCTTAATGAAAAGACGGACTACTTGTGGCATGATAGCTGTCTTCCAGGACTCCAGGGTTTATCACAGAGAAGAGGTGGTCAACTTAATAGGAGCCTGGATAGCTCTGCAGACAAGGCACTGTAATTTAACACCAGCTGTCTGCAATTAAAGTAAGTTCGAATCTCGCCAGGCTCAAGGTTGACCCAGCCTTCCATCCTTTCTAAGGTAGGTAAATTGAGGACCCAGTTTGTGGGGGCAATAAGCTGACTTTGTATAAAATATACAAAAGTATGAAGGCTAGTGCTTAACGCATTGTAAGCCACCCTGAGACTTCGGAGAAGGGCGGCATATAAATCAAATAAAAAAAAACAAACTTATTCTCCAAGGCACCTGAGGGCAGGACAGGAAGTAATGGCTGGAAGATCATCAAAGAGAGATCGAACCTTGAACTAAGGAGAAATTTCCTGATAGTGGGAACAATTAATCAGTGGAATGAATTGCCTCCAGAAGTTGTGGGTGCTCCATCACTGGAGGTTTACAAGAAAAGATTGGACAATCATTTGTCTGAAATTGTATAGGACAGTGGTGGCGAACCTATGGCATGTGTGCCAAAGGTGGCACTTAGAGCCCGCTCTGTGGGCACGTGCGCCATCACCCCAGCCCAGCCCCATCAGGTTTCTCCCATGAGGGGGGGGGAGAGAGGGAGGGGAAGAGAGAGAGGGAGAGAAAGAGATAGAGAGGGAGGGAAAGCGAGAAATGATATCACAAAAGTTTTCTTTTTTTATTGTTGCTAAATGTCATATTTCAAAAGCAGACAAAAAAATGAAGGGGCCTAAAAGTGCATTTATCACATTTTTTCTTAGAACAATTAGCTGAACTCTGCCTTGTTTATCATTATTGTAGGTAGTAAAACCTCATTATTCAGATTAAATTGCCGTGTTGGCACTTTGCGATAAATGAGTGGGTTTTGGGTTGCAGTTTGGGCATTTGGTCTCTAAAAGGTTCGCCATCACTGGTATAGGATTTTCTGCTTGAGCAGGCGGTTGGACTAGAAGACCTCTAAGGTCCCTTATAACCTCTTCTCTTCTCTTCTCTTCTCTTCTCTTCTCTTCTCTTCTCTTCTCTTCTCTTCTCTTTTCTTCCTATTCCTATTCCTATTCCTATTCCTATTCCTATTCCTATTCCTATTCCTATTCCTATTCCTATTCCTACTCTTCTCTTCTCTTCTCTTCTCTTCTCTTCTCTTCTCTTCTCTTCTCTTCTCTTCTCTTCTCTTCTCTTCTCCTCTCCTCTCCTCTCCTCTCCTCTTCCCTCCTCTCCTCTAAAAATTCACAGAAATAATCCCATTTCCACGAATGGGTCACAAAGACCCAGTTAAAAACTTAAAACTATTGTAACCAATGTATTCCCCCCCCCACTCTGACTGTGTGCATGCACGTGTGTGTTCATATATGAATGAATTGGAAACAGCTGAGAAATATAAAAAGGTAATTTGTTATGCTTATGTACATAGAGCAGATGAAGTGATCTGCATCTCGGCACCTGGCAGGCATATTTTGAAAAAACAAAAAACGTTCATAAGCACCTAGCACGACAAATCCTAAAATTGCAGGGGGTGCAGACTTCTGAACTAAGCACAGTTCAAAACAATCGTTCGTCCCCCCCCTCCCCATCGGACTCTGAAACTACAGTTGTCTATCTTGTCTATCTGGGGGCAAAAATCACTGCTGTTGTAGCCTTGCATGAAATATTCAAAGTAGCCAAGCTTTGGTGGCGATCAGAGAACAAGAATACCCTCGAAAAGACGAATATACTTTTTTGCCCATTACATGGGCAAAAAACTCCATTTGAATGTGTTTGTCTCCGACTGCTTTATTCACTTTCAAGGGGTTAAACAACCTATTTACTGAGTTGTGTGTGATCTGAATCCCCGAAGGGTGGCGGGGGAGTGGGGTGGGGTGCTTAGCCAGAAGGGCGGGTGGGTGGGGGGAACGAAGGAAGAATAGATTGCTTTAGGTTTGGTTTGGTTTTTTTGGCACCAAGACTTCTCTCCTTGGCCTGTTGTTCCTTCTGTTGTGTAATATCCATGACAATCATGTCGGCTTTTTCTTTAAAAAAAAGAAGAAGAAAGAAAAGGGGGAAGAGAGAGAGGAGAGAGAGAGAGGGAGAGAGAGAGAAAGAAAGAGGAGGCTTCGGTAGTTCCCAATCTTGACGGGCCATTTTAAGCCAGCGAAGGGCTTTATTTATGTGGTTTTGAAAGAGTTGTGTGAAGGGCCCACTTTAGCAGGTCACACTGCTTTCAAAAGGACTTAGACGTGGAGGCACTGATCAATACGTCTATCACGTTCTAATAGACTGACATGAGCATTTGGGTCTGAATGGCTGGGGGTGGGATGGGGTGGAGGGGGGGGACAGGGAGTCATAGAGGGGGTGAGAGAAAGGAGGAATGGAAGGAAGGGGGTGGTTGGAAGGGAAGGGAGAGAGGGAGGGAGGGAGAAAGGAATGCCACCACAATGTCCTAAATTGGATTGATGCACAATGCCTGGAAGGGCAATTGACTGATGCGCTCCCCCCCCCTTTTTAACTCTTCTTAAACCAGTATGGCACAAAGAAGAAGCCGTGGGAAGCTTGGCTGGGGGTGGGGTGGGGGTGGAGGGGAGGAGAAGATCCATTTTCATGGACCATATGGAAATTTTGTGTTGCGTCCCGAGAACAGGGCCCGATCAACGTGACCTTAGCTGCGCATTTGTGTAGAGTGAATAGTAAACAGAGTAAAAGCACTCGGCTCCCTTGACCCTTAGCATATGGAAGGCCCTTCCGAAAGAGACTTTGCTTTATGTCTGTAGTGTGCATCTACTTTCCCTTGGTAACCCCAGGAGAGAGAGAGAGAGAGAGAGAGAGAGAGAGAGAGAGAGAGAGAGAGAGAGAGAGAGAGAGAGAGAGAGAGAGAGAGAGAGAGAGAGAGAAGGAGGGAGGGAGGGAGGGAGGAAGAGGAAGGAGGGAGGGAGGGTGAATCTTGCAATATTTGTTAATAAATTGCTCTATTGACTTGTATCTGTGCTTGCTTGATTAGAGGAAGGGAAAAAAGCCACCTAAAAATGCTTTAGCTAGGAGGGCTAGGATCACTGATCTTTTGTTAAGAAGTAGGATCAGTAGGAGTGGTTTAAATTAATAGATTGGGCCAGTTTAAAGCATCAGTGTTTGCTTTAGCTCAGACATCTCTTTAGTCCTTCCTTTCTTCCTTCCTTCCTTCCTTCCTTCCTTCCACTTCCTCCCTCCCTCCCTCCTTCCCTCCGCAATATATGGCTGCACTTAATTCAACTTTAGAACCCCAAACTCTAATCGTTGATCTTATCTTACATTCAAAATAATAGAGCAATCTTCTCAACATGGTGCCCTCTGGATATATTGGCATCTTAGCTCCCATAATTCCTGGCTTTATTGTCATTAGGAAATCATTCTACTTTGTCCTGCTTTTAACCCATATTTTCCCAAGAAGTCCAAGTCTTTAAAACAGGTTCCTGTGAAAAGGAGAACACTCTTTAAGTTGCTGAGATAAGATGGAGAACCTGTATTGCAGTCCATTCTCAACTATGGAAGTTCCTTCTAGTTAGTCAGTCACCGTCTCTAAACTCAATCTTCACGTTGGTCTGTTATGTTTCTATATTGCCATATTACTCAAAACTGTAACATAAAAACAATATCAAAAAGCAATAAAACCCAAAACCTAACCGGGCTGTCCTAATTAATGGCAACAGCAAAGCCAAGGAGATATC
This sequence comes from Pantherophis guttatus, assembly GCF_059756535.1. Classification (NCBI taxonomy): domain Eukaryota; kingdom Metazoa; phylum Chordata; class Lepidosauria; order Squamata; family Colubridae; genus Pantherophis; species Pantherophis guttatus. The sequence goes on along the minus strand of NC_142073.1, from coordinate 4,451,463 downwards.
TCAACCAAGGAAGAAATCAAGCAGGACCAAGGCTGTCCCCTTTGTGATGTTCAGAAGCATCATGGAATTGGTTCTTCCTTTCTTAATGACAAGACAACATCCTCAGCAGAATTTTCATTCAAGAACCACAGCTAGAATTCACAGTCTCCTATTATGTTGCTTTTCTCTAGTTCTAGTCCCTTCCAGCAGAGAAAGTTGTATCCTTTTATCTAGGCTAGTGTTGACAATTGATTATTACATTTGAGGGGAGAGGAGAGAAAGAGACGACAAATTTGGGGTACCAAAGGCACCTAGCTAGCTCCGCTTCTAGATCCTGACTGCAGAAGGGAGAACTTCTACCTTTCCCCATGCCGGGAAAACAAGATCCAACTAAAACGAAATCTAATCATTGCCTACTGTGCAAAATGAGACATGTTTTTATTGAACAGAGGCCAAATCCTGGAGAAGAACCCCATTTATCATCCGTCAGATACTTCTGTAACACTCCCCCCCACCCCCGTCTTCATAAGAATGGTTTCTACGGCCTCGATAAATTTTAATTCATGATGATGATGATTATTTATTATTATTACAAGGTGCCCCAGGTATCTTGGCAAGAATCCTCTGTTCCAGCAAGTTCTAGAAAGAGGATCTCCACACCTGCGTTCCATTAACCCTTTGAAGCCAACCTGATTTGCAGATTTCTTGGAAAAAATGAAAAATTCTGAGTGGAGATGGCCAAAGCTTGCTTTTCTTGCCTTCCTTGTGTGGATTTGGTCCCTTGGCCCTGTCCATAAGAAATGGGAGATTCATACAAATTTGCAAGGATGCGGTAGTTATTTAAAGGCTAATGGACATATCATCGCTTGGCATGGTTTCCACCAAATTTATAGATGTTGGTGTTGTTATCCATTCAGTCGTGTCTGACTCTTGGCGATTCTGTGAGCCACATCTTCTGATCTTGCATTATTTCTTGGAGTTTTTCTATGCTCCGACTGATGCCAGCTTTGATGGTGTCCAGCCACTGTGGTTCTTTGATGGCCTAGTTTCCTTTTTTACCGCTAACTCTTCCAAACATAAATGTCTATGGAGATTCTCAGTCATCCAAGTCATGGTTGTCCCAAAGGTGCTTTTTCAAAAGGCAACTGGACTTCCTTTGTTTTTCTTTGAAGACATCCAAGAAGCTTCTTGAGTTCTGACTGAACAGTGGCAAACAGAAGGATTTATATTTATTTCATTTTTCTTTTGGTTCAGCCTCATTTCCCAACTGAAATTTAGCCATCTTTTTAAACCCGTCCTCACATTTGGCCAACTTTTGCTATGTAATTCGCTTGTCAAAAAGTGGTCATCTACGTGCTAAGGATGATGTCAGCTCCAAAATGCAATTTTTGGGAAAAGAATGTCAAATAATACAGATTAACAGAGTTGGAAGGGACCTTGTAGGTCATCTAGTCCAACCCCCCACCCAAGCAGGAGACCCTACACCATTTCTGGCAGATGGCAGCCCAGTCTCTTCTTGAAAGCTTCCAGTGATGAAGCTCCCACACCTTCTGAAGGCAACTTCTGTTCTATTGGTTGATTGTTCTCACTTATTTCCTGGTTGAATCTCTCCTTGCTCAGTTTCCATCCATTATTCCTTGTTCAGAATAAAATATATTGGGAGAAACTATTTGCAAAGCACAGACACCACATAGTAGATCTGAGAGCATTCCAAATTTTTCCTGGCAGGACATATGTGCACAAAAATTCCTACAAATTTAAATGTGAACTTCAACTAAAACAATTGCGAGGTGCTTCTGTCAGACTTGTAGGTGGAAAAAAATAGACATTTAAAGTAAATGAAAGTAGACAGATTGACTATTCATTATGAATGCACGTAAGTGGGGGGGGATGAGGGGGAAAAATCATGCTTCCCACAAATACAACAGATAAATATATATTTGGTGAACAGGATCAACATTCATTGAGCTGAATTCCTTGCATAAATAATAATCCACTCCAATATTTATTCAAATAAATCAACACTACCATCTTGATACCGTTGTCCAGAAGAGCTATATTAGAAAAAATTGATCTAGAAAGTTTTATTTTTCTAACGAATGCATTTATTCATATGTTTAGTCATGGGCATTATGCTAAATTGGATTTAAGTCCTTCTCTTTAAGCAAATATTCAGATGGCTCTTTAGACACCCCGTGCAACTTTTTCTATCAAGCGTTTCTTTTTTTTCTTTCTTTCTTTTTGCCATTTCTTTTCTGAAAGTGGAATAAAGTGATTTAACATGCTGATATTGAATTATGTGCCGTTTCCTCCTCCTGTGATTATATTGTTATTGCATTTTTAAAAAGAAAATGCAAGGCGTTTCACTTTTCTCAAATTGCACCTCTCTGGGAGATTACTTGCATTTCTTTTCTGCACGAGTATCCATCCACCACTCATTTTAGAAAGGAGATGAGTTTGTAGCGAAGGTGTGCCTTGCTGCAGTAAGTAAAATATAGAGTCATTAAAAAATTACAAGTTTGACAAAAAGCTGGGTGTGTAGAGTGCAGTGCCTGGGGGGAGTCTGGTACATCCAGGAACTAAAAGTCTCAGTTCTTTACAAGCAAGCATGAAACTGTGACTAATCTCTGTCTGGGTTCTGATTCACCATCCTGAGGCTCGTAGTCTAGATCTCAGCTAAAATTCCTCAACGAAGAAGAACATCTTGACTTTCAGTGTTGAGGGCAATGCAGGGACAAACAAGGGAAATCCTTGAGCTGTTTTGCAGACAAAACCCTACAACAACTTTTTTTTTTGTTTAATTATCAGTTGTTTCTTATGATGATGATGATGATGATAATTACTACTGGTGTTACACTGCTGATTCATCTGGGGTTTTATAATAGCTTACAGCAACATAACATTGCCATAAAACGTCCATGGTAACCAGATGAATACGAATGCAAATAAAACGTCCTGCTTTAGAACCACAGCTTGGTAAAATTTGAATAGCTTTTATAGACAATCTCCACAGCAATAGGAGAGGGGAAAAAAAAGAAAGAAAATGATAATATTTTAGATGTATGGTAAATTTGTTTTAAATATTCTATTCTATTCTATTCTGTTGTATTCTATTATTCTATTCATTTATTATTCTATTCTTTTCTTTTCTCTTCTACTCTTGTATTCTATTTATTTATTATTCTATTCTATTCTACTCTTGCATCCTATTCTATTCTATTCTATTCTATTCTATTCTATTCTATTCTATTCTATTCTATTCTATTCTATTCTATTCTATTCTATTCTATTCTCATCATGAAAGAACCCGAAGGATATTTTCTTGGTGTTGGATGTTGACTTGAGATGTTTGGTCTTTGCTTGGCACTGCACCCATGCTAAGTGCCTTCTCTGGTAGGAAGACTGAGCTACAGGAATGTCCTGGACCTGTTCTCCAAGGAGCAGCAAGCCTGTTTATGTTCCTTCAAATTATCTTCCTGCTGTTTGGTCATCAACAAACACGGCAACGAATAAAATAAGTGCTCCCAGCTGGTTCCAGAATGCAGAATTATTCTGAACTACATTTTGCTATGTGAAGAAATGTGTATTTATGGGTTTATTTTACTTACTTCAATGGTTTATAAAGCTGCTCATCTCTCAGCAGTGACTTTGGGCGGTGTGTACAATTTAAGCCCATCGTAAGAATATATAAATCATGAGCCCCCACGCATAACAATAACACGCACAACCACACCAGAACGAAAAGCTGCATCCCCAACAGAGCACAACTAACTTCCTGCCTTGGGGAACAATCAAATCTCCGATGATTTGTGAAAGACTAAAGGGCTTAGGACCATCCTGATCCCTGGAGGGTGGTGGTGGGTGGTGGTATTTCAATGTATAGAAAGCCAAGGAGATAATTTGCTCACCAATGATCTGCTGAAGCTATTTGGAAGGAGAAGGATTAGATTAGATTCACAGAGTTGGAAGGGGTCTTGTAGATCATCTAGTCCAACCCCCCCCCCCAAGCAGGAGACCCTACACCATTTCTGACAGATGGCACTCCAGTCTCTTCTTGAAAGCCTCCAGTGATGAAGCTCCCACAACTTCCAAAGGCAACGTCTGTTCCATGGGTTGATTGCTCTCACTGTCAGAAAATTCCTCCTTATTTCCAGGTTGAATCTTTCCTTGTTCAGTTTCCATCCATTCTTCCTTGTCTGGCCTTTGGGTGCTTTGGAAAATAGCTTGACCTCCTTCCTGTCTGTGGCAGCCCCTCAAATATTCAAATCCATGATGGAACCCATTCCTTTAGCTGGAAAGAAGCAGAGCTGTAGAAGAACCTATATGTAGCCTCTTCAAAGAATAAATGGTCCGTATCTCCAATAACAGGATAGCGAGACCCTTGTATGCTTTGTCCCGCAATGTTAATTCCACAGGGCCTCATGTCTGAGATATGACACTTATGGTGGGTAGAAGGAACGCAGGACATTATCTCCCTGATAACCCAGAGAGATACCACATGTCGCCACAGAAGGAAGCATGAGGATTCTTGTCTGCACTTATTTTAGCCTTCCTCCATCACATTCCAGGCCACACCTCGATGGTTTGTCCTTTCAGCACCTCGACATTCTTTCAGGAGGAAAACAGAGCGGACTGTTGTCTTGGATGGATTAGGTGGAAGAGTCCCAATCTATTGGCTACAAGGAAGTAGAAGCAGAAAGGCCAGCCCTTGTCAAGTTCCTGGCTTTTATAAATAACTTGACGTTGGAGGCTGGATGAATTGTTTTTGCCACATAACTTAGCTTGCAGAGTTCTTGTCTAACTTCGTTTCCTATGATTTAAGGGTTCGTTATTGTGAAGGAAAAAAGGGAAGCGGTGGCTCAGTGGCTAAGATGCTGAGCTTGTCGATCGAAAGGTCGGCAGTTCAGCGGTTCGAATCCCTAGTGCCGCGTAATGGGGTGAGCTCCCATGACTTGTCCCAACTTCTGCTAACCTAGCAGTTCGAAAGCACATAAAAAATGCAAGTAGAAAAATAGGGATCACCTCTGGTGGGAAAGTAACAGCGTTCCGTGCACCTTTGGTGTTGAGTCATGCTGGCCACATGACCACGGAGACGTCTTCGGACAGCGCTGGCTCTTCGGCTTTGAAACGGAGATGAGCACTGCCCCCCTAGAGTCGGGAACGACTAGCACAATATATGGGAGGGGAACCTTTACCTATTGTGAAGGAACTTCTATATGTGTTTCCCTCATACCTGAGTCCTATCAAATTCCAGCGTAAGTCAATGGGTGATTGTTCTGTTGAATTCTGTTGAAGGAGGCTATTCTTTTGAAGTAGTGCGCCTGGTGTAAACAAGTATTAAAAGAGAGAAATGTTGGTTCCGCTAATCCAGTATTGTTTGGCTTCTTTGATTAATATATTATGGCTTGTTGAAATAATTCAAGACCAGATTTCCCTCAAGAAACCACTTTCTTGTGTAGAGGCCTGCCTTGTTATAGTTTTGTATGGAGGATGAAAGGAAGGAGGAGAAGGAGAAGGAGGAGAAGAAGGAGAGGGAGAAGGAGAAGGGGAAGACATGGGAAAGAGAAGGAGAGTCTTCTGAGTTTCAACAAGGTGGCCAGGTACTGTCAGAAGTGGTGATGACAATGACAGTAATGATGAAGATGATACCCTGCTTTCCACTAATGAAGGAAAATATTACCTCCTCCCACTTATGACTATATGACAGTAATCTTGTTGCTGGTATCCTTACGATTTATATTGATATTGTTTCCTGATTGTTTATTTGTAATATAGTCCTATGACTATCATTAAGTGTTGTACCTTATGATTCTTGACGAACGTATCTTTTCTTTTATCTACACCGAGAGCTATGCATCAAGACAAATTCCTTGTGTGTACAATCACGCTTGGCCAATAAAGAATTCTATTCTATTCTATTCTATTCTATTCTATTCTATTCTATTCTATTCTATTCTATTCTATTCTATTCTATTCTATTCTATTCTATTCTATTCTATTCTATTCTATTCTATTCGATAAGTTCCCATCTGTTATTCTTGTCCTACCCTCAGGTCAGTGGTGGGTTCCACATATTCTTGTTACCAGTTTGCCGTGCATGCGTGCCTTCTGCGCATGTGCCCGGCCTCAAAAACTTGGCTAATAGGACGGCATTACATTTAGGCAGGTGGGCAGGCCGGGATCACCCACAGTTGCCTCTCCCGGTACGAACCAGCTGAATACCACCTCTGCCTCAGATGCTGGAAGTCAGCTGAGATGTCTCCTCTAGTCCTTCTCTTCTTGAGACTTTTGCACACTTTCTCTTTGTTTTATTTTTACAGTTGCCTGCAAGCCGCGATGGTTGCAACCCACAATTTCCAGTTGCTGCAAACAACTCCTCCCCCCCAGTCTTTCATAGATTGTACAAAAGAAGGAAGCACACATATAACTATTTGTCTTGTCATCGCAAAGAGCAGGCAGGGTATTTCAAGTGAACACCCACTGGCTTCCACCAATTTTTATACACAGAGCACTTCCTTTGGGTGGAGAAAGGGAGAGAAAAGCAAAGGGCCCCTTCCCCACTTCTTCATCCTTCGATTGAGTCCGGGAGAGAAAAATGGTCCCCCTGGGAAGAGGTTGGGTGGGTAGGGAAGACTTCGGGGAAACTTTACATTAGGGACTTTTAGGATGCCATTTGCGTCACTCAAGACCACAAGTTTGCACTCCTGGGGCTGAACATGGGGGAAAAAACACCGCTCCAGTCTTGGGAGTATGAATATGAATATGGGCGTGATACACACACACACACACACACACACACACACACACACACACACTGAGAAGAAAACACATCCTTTGCTAGGAAAATGCTAGCATGGAGGCTGTATGGTTATACAGATGGAAAATATTAGTCGTTCATCTATGTGCAACAAACTTGCACAAACACCTGGGGCCTTCCAAATGCCTCGAATCTTCTTTGTGAATAAGTCTATTGGTCAGGGGTGTCTCTGAAAAGCCGTGTGAATTCACCATACTGGGGGCAGTGGCAGTTTGGTGGAGATTGACAGACCAGATGTGTAGGGCAGTGGTGTCCAACCTTGGCAACGCTAAGACCTGTGGATTTCAACTCCCCTAAATGTGAAGATGGTGATCACAATAGTTGCACACCTTGTGTCATTAGAAGTTTTAAAGACAGGATAAAAATTAACAAAAAAGAAATACAGAATAGAGAAAATGGAGGAGGAGGAGGAGGAAAGGAGGAGGAGGTGGAGAAAGAAGAAGAAAGGAGAAAGGAGGAGGAGAAAGAAGAAGGAAGAAGAAGGAAGGAGGAGTTGGAGAAAGAAGAAGAAAGAAGAAAGGAGGAGGAGAAGGAAGGAAGAAGGAAGAGAAAGAAGGAAGAAGGAAGAAAGAAGAAAGGAGGAGGCGGAGAAAGAAGGAACAGAACGGAAAAAGGAAAAAGAAGAAAGAAGAAAGAAGGAGAAAGAAGAAGAAAGGAGGAGGAGGAGGAAAAGAAGAAAGAAGAAAGGAGGAGGAGAAAGAAGAAAGAAGAAAGGAGGAGGAGGAGAAAGAAGACAGAAGAAGAAGGAAGGAGGAGTTGGAGAAAGAAGAAGAAAGAAGAAAGGAGGAGGAGAAAGAAGGAAGAAGAAAGAAAGAAGAAAGAAGAAAGGAGGAGGTGGAGAAAGAAGAAAGGAGGAAGAGAAAGAAGAAAGAAGGAGAAAGTAGAAAGAAGAAGAAAGAAGAAAGAAGAAAGGAGGAGGAGGAAAAGAAGGAAGAAGAAAGGAGGAGGAGGAGAAAGAAGAAAGAAGGAGGAGGTGGAGAAAAAAGAAGAAAGGAGGAGGTGGAGGTAGAGGAGGAGATAAAGATCCAGGAAGAAAAGATTAAAAAATAGTTTGCATCTCATTTTATCAAACATTCTTTCACTTATCCTTCTTTTGCTTCAGGTTTCGGTTTTCAGTCCGTTTTAGAGCCAGATGCCCTTCAAACCATTCCTGATTAGGAAGTCAGCAGTGCTAATGTAATCTTTCCCCAAAGATCTTGCTAATTTTTTTTTTTTTAAATAAGCAAAGGCATTCCTTCTCAAAACAGTTATTATAAACCTGAAGCAGACAATTATCTAGGTGCTAATCAAATCATTCTTGTCAATGCTCTTAATATGATAATTAGGTAAACTTTATTTTGTAATTCCAGACCGAGGTTAATTATAGATTTGGTGTTTTATTCAGCAATTACGCTACACAGATATGAGAGAAATTGCTATGTACTGCCTGTTCCCAACCTACGTAAAAATGCATAGTAAAGGGTGGAATTTTGATGGTTGGAGCACACAACCAAACTTACAATTAAAGAGCTGTAAAAAGAGGTACCAGATTGCATCTACACTATGTATTATGTTCGCTCTTACAAAACAAAAATGGGGTTGTTATTGTTTAGAGGTTGCTACTCTTAATTAATCCCTGTGAATCAGATCCTTGCTATGCAAAATTAATCTTCTTAGAAACCAATTTGAACCCATCAGCGTGGCAGGCATGTTGTTGCAGGATGTTGAAAAAAGGACATTAAAACAGAGAATAAATTTGGAAGGGACCTTGGAGGTTCCTTCCTTCCTTTCTCCCTCCCTCTCTTCCCTGCCCTCCTCCCTCCTTCCCTCCTCCCTCCTTCTGTCTGTCCTTTCTCCCTCCCTCCTTCCCTTCCCTTCTCCTTCCCTTCTCCTTCCCTTTCCTTCTCCTTCCTTCCTTCCTTCCTTCCTTCCCTGCCCTCCTCCCTCCCTCCCTCTGTCTCTTCTCTCTCCTTCTGTCCCACCCTCCCTCCCTTCATCCCTCCCTTCTCCTCTTTCCTTCCTTCCTTTCTTCCCTGCCCTCCTCTCTCCTTCCCTCCTTTCCTCCCTCCCTTCTTTCCTCCCTTCTCCTCTTTCCTTCCTTCCTTCCCTACCCTCCTCCCTCCTTCTGTCTCTCCTCTCTCCTTCTGTCTCTCTCTCCCTTCTTTCCTCCCTTCTCCTCTTTCCTTCCTTCCTTCCTTCCTTCCTTCCTTCCTTCCTTCCTTCCTTCCTTCCTTCCTTCCTTCCTTCCTTCCTTCCTTCCTTCCTTCCTTTCCAAAGCACACATTTCAATACCACGGGAAAGTTTTTTTTTTTTTTTTTTAAAGCTTCAAGGGCTCCAAAAAACGATTAGCTGGTGCGGGAGGTTTGTTTTGACAGGCTAACGTGATCAGCAGCTGAAAAGTTCACCTTGTTCTGATTCTAATTTATGTTACAAGTCGTCTGTGAGGCTCCCCGCCGGAACACTTACATTATTCTAAACAATTATATTGTTATGATACACATAATGCTCAGCTCTCCAACATCAAGTCTATTAACGACGGCCAACTGTAGAGCGGTGTGCTTCTTTCTCCAAAGGTCAAGCATCATTTCTTCAGTAGATTAACATTTTATCTTTTAATGGTGTTAAGGAAAGGTCAGGAGAGTTTAATAGATGGAATATGAAATGTGTCCGCCGGAAGATCCGTGCGGTAAGCATCTTTCTCCAGGCCCGAAACACAGTATTTAATTACTTCTCTTACGGCTTCCTTTCTTCCTTTGACAGGTTGAATGTCCCCTGTTTGTATCCGGGGACATAATCTGAGGCCGTCCCATTTTTCCTTCATTTCAGTGGCTCTCTTCGGCACGTCTCTTCCTTGTTCTCGAAGAGTTTCTCTGTTGTACCAAACAAAACACAACATTCCTTTAAGCAATTAGTGTGCCCTGGGGCCATTGGCATATTTTTTTTCTTTTTCCTTCATATCAGCACTGCCTTCCAAATCAAGGCAACAGGCCAATCCCCAATGACTGGGAGGAGAGTTAATTTATATTAGTTTAACTGAATATGTTTGCAATCATTATACGGAGAAGGATATTTAAATCAGCCCTCTCGTCTCCAAGCAAATGAGGTCTAGGGGATTTCGGGGGAAGACTGGAAGATAATGCTACTCCTTGGGAATGTCATGAAGCCAAATATTCTGACAGAAAAAAAAAGATATCTGTATTTCAGGTGGAAATCTTGGCTGAATCGTGCTGAATTTTCCTAGGAGGAGCAGGATCAAGGAATAGATTCTGCATATGAAAGCTGGAAGCTGCCTTTCATTTACTTGACCTAGTGGTCCATTTCAAGATAACTGTCTAATCCAGTCTATATGAGTCTCTGCAACAATAAAACGTGTGGACTTCAACTCCCAGAATTCCTATGGCTGGCTGGGGAATTTGGGAGCTGAAGTCCACACATCCTAACATTGCTAAAGTTGACAAACACTGGTCTAATCTGATTGGCTATAGTCCCCAAGTTCTAGTGTCTTCCTGTTTCCTAAACTGAGTGATAGGGAGGGGGGGATTAGAGATAGCTGGGGTTTTGTAGCCAAAACAAAATACTTTCTCTTGGGAACCAAGGACATTCCCGCACCTGGTCAGAGGAAGGAGGAGCAATGTCACCAGGCAACCAGACAGCACCTTGATTGGACCATGTGACTGATTGTTTGGGGAAGGGAGAAAACTTTTACTTTTAATTAGGTGAAAACAGCAGTAACATTCAGAGTCGGTTTTCACCAAAACTGTGCCAATATGACATATCAAATAAAACTAATCTGCCTCGGAGTTTCGTTTGCTGTGGATAGGTTAATTGGAACCCTGACAAGGACCTTTAGGTATTGGTGATGCCATCAATTGCAAATATGACCTACGATCAAAGTAAGTGCATCATACTCTGTGCCAATCACATCTATCATGGCGTTTGGGATATCTAACTGCTAAAATCCAGAATATTTCAACTCCAAATAGGATGGTTTTGTAATCCCCGTAGGAGTCACCATACGTGGACAGCATCAGAGTTATGGAAAGCTGCTGTAGATCATATTGTCCAAGACGGGATGGTGTTCTGAAACAATCTACTCTATTCTAGAAAGAAGTGGATGATGGATTCTTCTACACCTTCCATCCATATTCAGCAGACTGTTCCACCCTGGAGTTGAGAATAGTGAACTTCTGCTGTTCTCTTCTGAGATGGCTTTTAACTGCCTCTGTTGATTTATTGACTTAAGGAGGTAGATTCTGGCTCCATCCTGGTCCATATTTCCTGCAGGATAAAGTCTGCAGAATTTGATGTAAGGGATAGGGTCATTTCGCTAAGCATTGTTTCAGCAAATTTATGCAATATTATATTATGCAGATCTTATGCAGACTGTTTCCTAATATGATTTGATTGTTTATTTGTTCCCCATGACTATCATTAAGTGTTGTACCTTATGATTCTTGACGAACGTATCTTATTTTATGTACACCAAGAGCTATGTGCCAAGACAAATTCCTTGTGTGTCCAATCACACTTGGCCAATAAAAATTCTATTCTATTCTATTCTATTCTATTCTATTCTATTCTATTCTATTCTATTCTATTCTATTCTATTCTATTCTTATGCTCTACTAAGGACTGTCGATTGCAGCAATCTATATTTCCCAATCGCTGCAAATGAAAATGAAAATCCTAATCCTAGTTCAAATGAAAATTTGAAAAAAACGCTTTTAAAAGCCTCTGACAATCCCAGCTGAATTGCCTGATCGTCAGAGGCTTTTAAGAGCATTTTTTTCCTACAACCTCTTCGGCGGAAGAGGTTGTAGAAAAAAAATGCTTTTAAAAGTTTAAAAAAAAAAAAGTTGGCCACGCCCACCCAGTCACATTACCCCACCACCACCAAGCCACGCCCACAGAACCGGTAGTAACAAATTTTACATTTCACCACTGCACGAGATGTTTTGTTTGTTTTTTAAAAAATCTAATATTGCCCTGCAAGGCATAGGGATAGTCCGGTCTCTAAATAGCTTGACTTTCTAAAAGAAAAAAGAAAGAGAGAGAAAAAATAAAACCCTAAGAAAGGAAGATTCCATTAAAGGCATGCCTTTGGGCCTGGAATTCCTGGGTCGTTTGTCGTGTCTGGCCAGTTTTCTTTCAGCGACTCCACTACCACAAGACAGCAGCTGTTCCTCATAGGGAACCTGATAAACCTAACCAACAAGGAAGTCCATTAAAACTCGTAAGTGGCCGCTCTGGCTGCATTTGGGGGAGAGACTTCAAAGCGAGGAAGAACTCAATGAAGCTCAATGAGACAGAAAGCAAAACAGAGCGAAGGCGATGGAGAATTAGAAGAGAGTGGGGTGATGGGGGGGAGGGAGGAGAGAAACATTAGCTGGGTTTGATATATCAGATACGAGAGCCGGGAGAGTTCATTCTTGGCATCGCCCGCATTCATATGTGGTGACATGGCTTGGAGAGGGTAACGTGACACCACGCAGCAGGCCGTATCACGCTCATTGGACCGTGGATTTGGAGGCCTGAAACTCGTAGGAGAACCAACCTGCTCTGACCCAGCTCCCCAAATGTGACAAACCCTCTGTAGCTGAAGCAATGATTCCTTTATTAGGAGCTCCGGCAGCCCCAGCAAAAAGTTTCTCTCTCACCGCAGGCTAACAAGTCTGTCTGGCTGGAAGATGAATAGTTGTCTGCCACATCTATTCATCTCCACCCCCTGCCTTTTATCCCCAGAGCTAAGGTGGGGCTTCGCTAGCAGTGGTGGCTCTTCCTTTCCAAGGACCGGCCCACAGATTTCCACTGCTCTCCTCTCCTCTTTCATCTGCGCATCCATGCATCAGGCACTGGACCCAGCTATTCCTCCTCTTCCTCATCAGCCCACCTCCAGACCTGGGGCTGTTGACTCTCCCTCTGAGGGCTGATGGAGGCTCCACCTCTGTCTCTCTCTGCCAGCTCCACTCCCTCTTCCCCCTCAGAGCTCCCAGGTTGCCTTGATGCTGACCCTGATTCCCACGCCTCCTCCTCCTCCTCCTCTGATTCAGCTGCTGGAGGGGCTGGCGGCCGACAGGCCACAACACTGCCTCCATTTGGATGGGAGCATCCTCTCTTCCTTTTATACTTCAGTCCCCTCCATAAATGCATCTGGATTTTATTTTATTGGGGTCCTCTGAATTCCGTTGCAGGTTGCAATTTTTTGAGTAAACCTAAATCCTCATATCCAAATCCATCCAGCTCATAAAACACATGTTTTTTCTGTTGTGGTCCATCTGTCTGTCTGTCTGTCTGTCTGTCTGTCTGTCTGCCTGTCTGTTTGTTTATCTGTAAGGGACATTGCACTGCAAAATGACACTCCAGCACAGGTGAATAAATAAAACATAGAAAGACAAGATTGTAAGACATTCTAGTTAAGTAGGTGGGACGATACCATCTCTGCGCCCTTGGTTGCATAGGTTTCAATTCAGAGGTTACAGGTAGTCCTTGATTTACAATAGTTCATTTAGTGACCAGTCAAAGTTACAACGGCACCGAAGAAAAGGGACTTACGACCCTTTTTTCACACTTAAGACCATTGCAGCATCCCCATGGCCACGGGATCAAAATTCAGGCACTCAGCAACTGACTCATACTGATGACAGTCGCAGGATCCCGGGGGGGGGAGGGGTCATGTGATCCCCTTTTGCGACCTTCTGACAAGCAAAGTCCATGGGGAAACCGGATTCATTTAACAACTGTGTGACTAACTTAACAATCGCAGATAATTCACTTAAGCACCTGTGATGAGAAAGGTGGTAAAATGGGACCAAACTCGCTTCACAAATGCCTCGCTTAGCAACAGAAATTTTGGGCTCAGTTGTGGTTGTAAGTCGAGGACTACCTGTAGTGGGGAAACACGTGGTTCTCCTGCAAAGGGAAAACCAAGAGATTCCCGGTGCCTTTTTCACAGGCATATACCCGCACCCATTCGCATATTTATTTTATTTTAGTTATTTATTAAATTTATAGGCCGCCCAGGTCCTGGGTTGGGGGGACTCAGATGCACGTATGTTCCTCTAAAGACCATTATTTCCGATCCAGCAGATCTGATTCCTTTCTACCCTGCAGGGGACAGTATTGGGTTAAGAACAGTGGAGGAGAAATATGTGATTAAAAAAAAATGAAAGGAACAGTTGCTTTCAGTTCTCCAGATTGTACTTTGCTAATTGAGGTACAAAGCAAAAGGTCCGGGGATGTGACTCCAGGCCGAGGACTTACTTCCGGCCGAGAATGTCACTACGAAAAAGGGGCCGGGATCTCACAATCCTACTGGCTGTGACAGGGAAAGATTACAGAAAGCTTTTCCCATCCCTGGCATTCTTGTTAAGCAAGCAGGCAAAGAATCCATATGTGTATATGTGTGTGGGGGCTATTGGCACATATACGGGGGAGTGGGGAGAGAGGGAGGGAGAGAGAGAAGGAGGGAAGGAGAGGGGAAGGAAGGAAAAAAAGAAGGGAGGGAGGAAAGAAGGGAAAGAGAGAGGGAAAGAATGGAAGGAAGGAAGGAAGGAGGGATATATATACATATAGATAGAGATAGATAGATAGATAGAGATAGATAGATAGAGATAGAGATAGAGAGATAGAGAGATAGAGAGATAGATAGAGATAGTAGATGATAGATATATCATCTACTGTGTTTTCCCGAAAATAAGACCCTGTCTTCTATTTTTTTGAACCCTGAAATAAGCACTTGGCCTTATTGCCATGTGCTCAAAAGCCCGATTGGGGAAAACAGAGTATATATATAGAGAGAGTGGGGGGAAGGGAGGGAGGAAAGAAAGAAAGAAAGAAAGAAAGAAAGAAAGAAAGAAAAGAAAAAAGAAAGAAAGAAAAAAAAGAAAAAAGAAAGAAAGTGGCTATCTCTAAGATAGCCACTAATTTTCTTACTTTTTTACATTGTTTTGGGTGTATATATATATATACACCCATATATATATATATATACACCCATATATATATGAATGAATAGATGGACAAAAAGAGAAAAATCAAGAAAATTGTCTGGGTAGAAAGTCTGCTGGAGCATGGAACTCAAAACTCTCATTCTTAATTACAAGTTTCAAGGCCTTGGGAAGGAAGAAAACAGCCAGTGGACTAAAAGGACAGCCTTAGCAGCTGGTCTACCTGATGTCATGTTCTCTTTCCTGCTGAGGTGACCAAGAACATCAGTGTGTTTTCCACGTTTCCCGTAGATAAATTGCCTGGGATTAAATCTCATCTCCATGTTGATTTATAAGATATAGGACAGATGGTTGAGCTCCATGAGATACTTTTCCAAGAAAGGGAAAGTATAGAGAAATTAAGCGAATCCACCACCATTCAACCCGTCTTTCAGTCTGAATCCAGGCAAATCCTTCTGCGATTGCTAGAGATGGCCACAAAGAGCAGTATTGCAGGCTAATTCTGCCAACTGCCAGCAGTTCGATCCTGACCGGCTCAAGGTTGACTCAGCCTTCCATCTTTGCGAGGTGGATAAAATGAGGACCCAGATGGTTGGGGGGGGGCAATATGCTCACTTTATCAACTGCTTAGAAAGAGCTGTAAAGCCCCTGTGAAGCGATATATAAGTCTATTGCTATTGCTATCTTAGGGGAAATGAAAGAGCTATCTTCTAGGCTCTAGTTGCGATTCCACCACGAGACTAATATTATACATGCATGGACAAGACACTGGCATGTTTTCCTAACACAATGCACACTCAAGCCCATGTCAAAATATTGTGCTTTTCACACGTCGGCATCTCTGTCTCTCTCTCTCTCCCTTCCTCCCTCCCCACTCTCTCTCCTGTCATCTTTGTTTTCCTTCTACTCCCATGGAATGAGTCTACATGCAGAGAGTGGGAAGGGAAGGGAAGTATATATAGTAGCATTGTTTATTTTGGACAGATGCAAAGAGCTATCCCTGGACCTTTGCCAGTGATCAAAGGAGCTGGCGATGTAGAACAGATTCATGGGCCATGTCCGATCAGGCTGTGCTTTACCCTTCATCCATCATCCCAACCTAAGTCTCTTTGTGAGTGATGACTGCACCCTAAACTCATAAAATTAATCACTGCTCTGGCTTAGCCAGGTGTATTGCCTCCAGAAATTATCTCCGTGTGGCAAAAGAGTTGTTTGGAATCTGATAGCAGCTCTGGAATTTAATTGGGACGAGATTCTCTTGCAATGCCACAATCACTT
>NC_142073.1:4285463-4420463 GCF_059756535.1 Pantherophis guttatus | reverse complement strand
CCTTCCAATGTTTGTTGGAACAGAATTCTATCATTCTTTTTTTTTAATCAAGTTTTTTTTTAATTTATACATATCATTGTGTGAATGGCGCAATGTTTGAATATCATATATTTCAATACATATAAACATATTCCTAATTATTACATTCCATTTTCCTTATTTCGTATTATGTACTCCTACCTTTTACACAAAATTTTAATTTTCATATAGATGCAATACCATCTAAAATTGATGTGCTTTAGCATCCTATTATCTTCTGTTATAGTTTCAATAGTATAACCCTCAAGAAAAAAAAAAGGAATTATCCGTCTGTTTTCTTTTCTCCTGTACACCGTATTTCACCCATTTTTACAACATCCCTCTCCTTTCCTCTTCTTTTGCCTCCCTCTCTTCTCTACTCCCCTCTCCTTCTCTCTATTTCCCTCCTTCCTTCTCCTCTCCTTCCCTCAACTTAACCTTTCTCCTTCTCTCCTTCTCCTGTCCCCTCTATATTTCCCCCTCTCTTCTTCTCCATTTCTATCTCCTTCCCTTTCTGCTCTTCTCCTACCCTCTACTCCTCTCTCTCCTGTCCCCTCTCTACTCCCCTCTTCACCTCTTTTATTTTCCTTTTATTCCATTTACTCTCAGCGAGAACCGGTGGAAGCTTCGGATCTCCGGCAAATGTTAGACTGATTTTCATAGGAATTTGGGGGGGGGGGTTTAAAGGGGGAAAATAAAAAAAGGGCAAAGGCCCCACCACACCTCATTCTGCATGGAAAAAAAAAGCTTTTTTTAAAAAAAAAAAAGGAAAAAAAAGAGGGGGATGGATGGGAGGGGGACCTGTGATTCCCATTGATGGTTTCCCCCAACTGTCCCGATTTCAGGGCGTTGGGGGGAAAAAAAGCAGAGATTATCTCCCCTTCTGTTGAAGACTTAAAGGCCCGACAGCCACCCCAATGGCCCTCATGCCAGGACCAGATTATGATAACAAGATCATGTTCAGTTATAAAAACAAGTGTTGAAACTTTTCTCATGTCACTTTCAATCCAGGTCGGCCGGGGGCCGGGGAGGATGGGGAAGGGGGGGGAGAGAGAATTGGGGTGGGGGTTGTTTCTTGCAAAGATCCATCTGAATGCCAAGCAAGGTTTCCCCCCCCAAAAAAGGCGCCGCTTTGAACGGGCTTCGCGAGCTATTTGCATAAGAAGATTTGGATAAAAAGAAAAGGCCCAATGTTGCATCTGGTCATTAATATGGCTGCAAATACAACACATTGTAAGCCTATTGAAAGGGCACAAAAGGCTCGGCTAGGAGGACAGTGATCCTATAGCCATGGTTAACATTTGAATCCAAGTAATATGTTCTCTCTAGGAGTACAGTTGTTACAATTAGAGATATTTTCCAGGACGGCAGAAAGAGCTCGTAGTTGATTTGAATGACAATCTGGCGGCTTTTGAGAGAGAGAGAGAGAGAGGGAGGGAGGGAGGGAGGGAGAGGGAGAGAGGGAGGAGAGTTTTTTTAAAAAAAAGGGGGGGGGCTTTTCGGGACAGTGATAATTTTTTTTAAAGCTTTGATTTTCTGACCTGAAACTCAGTTGTTCGTTAACTGTGTACAATCAACACGAACACCGCAAAATACTGTAAATAAAACATAGAGGTCATTGGCCAAAGGATGCAGAGTGCTCTGAATGGACTTTCTTCAAGCATGAAAAGGTTTTTGATATTTTTTTCCTGTAGAACAAAACTGCATTTTTTTACTGTTGCAAAAAAGGATCGCCTTTAAATAAAGGACAGCTCTTTCCTTCCTTCCTTCCTTCCTCCCTCCCTCCCTCCCTCTCTCCTTCCCTCCTACTTTTCTCCCTCCCTTCCTCCCTTCCTCCCTCCTCCCTCCTTCCCTCCCTCCCTCTTACTTTCCTTCCTTCCTTCCTTCCTTCCATCCATCTTTCCTTCCTCCCTCCTACTTTCCTTTCTCCCTCCCTCCCCCCTCCCTCCCACCCTCCTTCCTTCCTCCCTCCCTCCCTCTCTCCTTCCCTCCTACTTTTCTCCCTCCCTTCCTCCCTTCCTCCCTCCTCCCTCCCTCCCTCCTTCCCTCCCTCCCTCTTACCTACCTTCCTTCCTTCCTTCCTTCCTTCCTTCCTTCCTTCCTTCCTTCCTTCCATCCATCTTCCCTCCCTCCCTCCTACTTTCCTTTCTCCCTCCCTCCCCCCTCCCTCCCACCCTCCTTCCTTCCTTCCTTCCACCCTCCCTTTCTTTCTCCCTCCCTCCCTCTTTCCCTTTTCTTCTTGCAAATTCTTCCGAAATTTCCTATTTTCCAAACTAAAATTCCAAACCATTGGCCAAAGTGCCATGGCATTCTGCTGGGAATAGGAAAGCCCATAAAAATCCACAAATACATTATTTGTGTTTGCACGCATGCTCGTGTGTTCTCAGGCCCAAACCCAGAATTGGCCACGAAAGGGAGGAAAAAAAAAAAAACCAAACCCTTTGGCCCTTGATCCCATCTTCTCTCCAATGCGCTTAGGGTTTTTTCCCCCTTTTTTTAATCGAGCTGGCAATGCTGGCGACCGATTAATCTCCTCCCATCGAGATAAGCAGGAGTCCTGTTTATTTGTCAGCTCATGTGAAACACGATTTTAGGTGACGCTCACGATGCGGCTCCTGTTTCCACAATAAAAGCATTGTTTGGAGAGGCAGTCAAAACCTTGGTTGCAGAAGAAGGGCCGAGTCGAGTCGTGTCTCATTGACTGCTCCTTCTTCGGTCCTCCCCCTTCTTCTTCTTTTTTTTACTTTCCATCCCTCAGAGAAGACATCAAAGACCCAAGATGCGTCTTCTTTTGTCTCCTTGGCTCTCTGAGTCTCAACATGTGGTTTTTGCAGTCCCAACCCCGGCACCTTTTAACCTATTCTGTTCAGCTTAAGCCTTAACTCCATCTGAACATTAGGGAAACTATAGTAACCAATAATCTGCCCGCAACACAATAGAAGCTATGTATCTTGTCACACAAGAGTTGTTCATGATCACCATTCTAGACAAGTTTCTTTACAGGGCCGGGGAGGGGGGCCCCCACGACCCTCGCTGAAAAGTTGTCAAAAGAAGACCATCCCATTTTCTTTCCCCTTGGGCATGGCCCATTTCGGAGCATAGAAAATGTGGGGTGCAGATTTAGGCTGCTAATTTAACTTTCACCGGTTGGACCTCCCTCCCTCCCCCCCCCCACCAAAAAAACATGGACTCCGATGCACGCACACACACATGCCTTTGACTGTCTGTTGCACAAGGATTGTTTTTGCTTTGTTGGTCTTGGGCTCTGGGTCGCTTTCCACTTAAAAATAAAAATAATACATCCCCCACCCCACCCCCAAAATCGGAGAGACTTGAAAACAGTTTTTATGAGAATCCCAAAGGAGCTTTTTCCCAAAGGCAACTGGACGTTCTAGTTTTTTTTTCCCCCACTTTGACAATGTTTCACTTCTCATCCAAGAAGATTCTTCAATTCAATGGAAAGCTAAAGGTTTTCAAAGAAAAAAACCCAAGAAAATCCAGTTGCCTTTTAGAAAAGTTCCTCTGGGACAGCCATGACCTGGAGGATTGAGAAACTCCATAGACACATTTATGATATATTTTATTTTCTTCTTCTTCTTCTTCTTCTTCTTCTTCTTCTTCTTCTTCTTCTTCTTCTTCTTCTTCTTCTTCTTCTTCTTCTTCTTCTTCTTCTTCTTCCCCTCCTCCTCCTCCTCCTCCTCCTCCTCCTCCTCCTCCTCCTCCTCCTCCTCCTCTTCTTCTTCTTCTTCTTCTTCTTCTTCTTCTTCTTCTTCTTCTTCTTCTTCTTCTTCTTCTTCTTCTTCTTCTTCTTCTTCTTTTTCTTTTTCTTTTTCTTCTTCTCCTCCTTCCTCTTCCTCTTCCTCTTCCTCTTCCTCTTCCTCTTCTTCTTCTTCTTCTTCTTCCTCCTCCTCCTCCTCCTCCCCTCCTCCTCCCCTCCTTCTCCTTCTCCTCCTCTTCTTCTCCTCCTCCTCCTCCTTCTCCTTATTCCTCCTTCCTCCTTCCTCCTTCCTCCTCTTACTTTCTAACGTTAAACCAACACTGAAGAAGAAAAACCAAAGACTTTGTTGTACAAAACTCCATTCAAAAGGATCCAGCATCCCAGGCAACTGGCAACCATCTGCTTTTTGGCCACTTGGCATATTTGGTCATTTACTAGATGACTATGAAGATCAAATGGATTCAGATTCTTCTCCTTAACCAGCAGGGAAAAAGAACATCAAAAAGGTGTAAATTTCATTTCCCCAGTTTTGATGAAGTCAAGCATGAAATGAAACGTAATACTCTCAAGTGGCCAAGGGTTTGAGACTATTGATGGTGTTACTTCTGCTTCACAAAGCCCAATCAGCCGACAGCAAGTTGAACAAGCTAAGAAGAGAGTTTTAGGGGAGCCAGATGGACGGTTTTGACTATGGTTGAAAAGGCAGCTTAGTGCTGGCCTCTTCAAGCCAAAGCAAAGCAATGTGAGAAATTCACACCTCCCCTCTCCGGCTTTTCTCCCCCCCCCCTCCTAGTGGTAGCAGCGAGCCCTACATAATTCTGATTTAAAACAACCCCACAGAACGAACAATCAATGTTAGCCCACCTACCATTTATCAGATTAATAAGGAGCGGGGGACAACAAGAAATGTATTTATTTCCAAGAACGTGATAATGGGTCTTTTCATAGAAGTAGACTCCAGAGGTCTGTAGGGATGTAACGCAACAGGTTAGATTTTATTTTGATTTGGCCAGAATTGATCTCAGGATTGTAGCTCTGGTAGGGATCTAACTAGCTTGTGGATGTCAGGAAGTGTAACACAAGTTGTATTTCAGAATGTAGACGTTTCCTTCCAAAATTCAAGCTAATTGCTTTTGTGGAGAGTTAAAGTAGACCCTTCAAAATCACCCAGCACCTTGTCTGCTAGTAATGGATTGTTTGATTGTGAGAGGAGAGGGGGCCCTTTTCTCTCTTTTGTTAAATAGACACTTCCCCCCTCCACACACACATATACAACAGCACTCCTGCTTTCATTTCTTCCCCACCCCCCATTACATCCCCAAATTTAAATGCTCCGGCCACTCTGCTTTTTTTTTTTTTTGAATAGAATCAAGTGGCTTTGATAAAGACTTAATAGAATCTTTAATACTTCTAACAATCCACTCCCATTGAACTGCATTAAGTAGATATTATGGTAGGACAAAGAGCTAAATAGCTCAACATCAACCTCATTAGGCATGCGGAGAAGTCCTGTTTTATGGGCCAGCCTATTGTTAGGACACTCCCCAGGTTAGCTTTAAATTGAAAATGATACCATGAAAGAGTAGAAAGGAATTGGGAGATTCTTTCTTTCTTTCTTTCTTTCTTTCTTTCTTTCTTTCTTTCTTTCTTTCTTTCTTTCTTTCTTTCTTTCTTTTTCTTTCTCTTTCTTTCTTTCTTTCTTTCTCTTTCTTTTCCTTCCTTCCTTCTTTTTTCTCTTTTTTCTCGTTCTCTTTCCTTTCCTCCCTTTCCTTTCCTTTCCTTTCCTTTCCTTTCCTTTCCTTTCCTTTCCTTTCCTTTCCTTTCCTTTCCTTTTTTTTTCAGCCCTTCCAAAGAGCAGGCCACTGCTGAAATGGTTCTGACCATGGCGAGCTATCAGGTATGATTCATCCGTGGCATGAATCACGATTCAAGAGCTGAGTACCACTCTCCAATCTCTTCACTTTCTCTTTTCCCCTAGCTGTCCTCCTCTCTGCTTGTGACGTCAGGATAGAAAACAATATAATTTGCAAGGTTTAATAAGAGTACATAATACATAACTCTGCGCTAGCACATTTGAACAAATTGGAAAATTAAAAATCATGATCCTTTAGTGCCGGTCAAAAAACTAAACCAAATGAAAAGCATCCTTGGAAAACCTCTGTAAGCAAAAGCAAGACATTTATAGTGCCAATTCATGCCTTCTGTTTAAAATATTTTGTTTCCTCCTCGTTCTTTGCATTCTCTGGTATAATCAAAAGTAAGTTTTCTACAAAACTTACCTGATTCTCATTATTTTTTTAAAAAAACAACTTGTATTTAAAATGCACAAAGGCTTACCCACTGGAAGAATGTATCTGTGAATGAAGGGAAACACCAGGCCATGTTGCCGATGGACTCTTTCAGCCTCTGACTTCAACAATAGCTAAGCTGACATCCATTTATTAAGAAATAGAGCTGATAGTGACAAGAAAGTTTATTAAAATTAATGATCGGTAAACTCCTTTAGCATCACAGCCCTTTGCCTTCTGTTGGTATGTGTGTGAAGGCAGACAGACTGGTTAAGCAGTTCCATTGAACTCCCATAAGCCACAGGGACCCCCAGGGGGAGGAAGAGGAGGTTAGCTTCTGCCTTATTAACTTCTCTGTGTTCTTTCCTTGTCTTCTTCCAGGAAGAACTTCTTTTCAATTAAGGGGGACCGCCTGTCAACCCTGAAGCTGGCCTGATTGAGGCCATTTTGAGACTTCAATGCTGAATAGAGATAGTTGGGGTTTGTAGTCAAAACAAAATACTTTCTCCTGGGAACCAAGGACATTCCTACAGCTGCTTGGAAGGAGGGAACTGGAGTCACCTAGCAACTGCACAGAATCCTGATTGGACCATGTGACCGTGCCAACTGGAGATGCCTCCCTGTCATGCCACTCCAGGTGCAGGGCAGGATGTCCTTGATTCTCAGAGAAAAGAATGTTATTATGGCTAGATATCCCTTCAACTCCATGCAATCCCCCCTCCCAGTTTCCCATAGCATCAAGTGTGGCAGCCATGAAGATCCAGAGAAAAAGATGGCCTCCAGGGCTTACACCAGGTTCACTTCACGATCGTGTGACTCCCCGAACAGCTGCGGTGGTTCACTTAAGAAATGCGACAGGAAAGTTCTTCAAACAGGGCAAAATTCCCTTCACAAATGTCTCACTTAGCAACCTAAATTTGGAGCTCGGTTGTGGTTCGTAAATTGAGGACTCTCCCCAGCGAATGATGGGAATTTTAAATACTTTAAAGAAATTGGGAGAAAAGTTTCCCAAATGATGGTAGCGGTGCTTACGATGACTTTGATGTCAGAGATAGTTTTTTAAAATTCCTCTTGTTAACAGGAGTCTCGTTATATTAAAACCCAGGTCTATAATTGCTTTCCAGTTCCCCTTTCTTCAAACAACATGCATAACTTTATCTTCAGATTGATTTTATGTCCTTCTGAAAGAAGGTTGCTTAATCTGAGCTTTCTTAATCTACATTTTCACCCCAAACCTTTGGGGGTTTATTATGGGATAGCTAAAGGTTTGTTTATCCTCTGCTGTTTTTCTCTCCCCCGAGCTGAAACCGGGGTCTTCTCCATCAATTTTTTCCTAAGAAGATTATCAAGGGCTGGTGTTGCTGTTGTTTAACCAATCTATTTCTCTAAATTCTCTGGTTTTTGTTTTTTTTCCAGTGAGTTTACACTTTAATGTCCTCAGTTGAATTTCAAACAAGAGATCAAGTTGACCAACTAATGCCCTGCTTTCTTGGAGAGGGCAAAGGCAGAGGAGGGTAGATGGGAGGGAGGACTTTGAAAGGATTAAAAGGTGCTTGGAATGATTTAAATGCTTTTTCACAGGTAGCCAGACAAGAGTTCCAAAATCCGGATCGTTTTGAAAAAAAATGTTTTTTTTCTTTAAAGCACAATTCTCTGGTAAGGTCAACAAATTGGGCAAAAATTGGAAACTGTCTGTCTGTCTGTCTGTCTGTCTGTCTGTCTATCATCTATTTGTCTGTCTGTCTGTCTGTCTGTCTGTCTGTCTGTCTATCATCATCTAGCTAACTAGTTAGCTAGCTATCTAGCTACAATCTTTCCAGCCAGCCATCATCTATCTTTCATCTTCATCCATCTATCTACCCATCCCTCATCCATTTTTCATCCATGTATCCATCCATGCATCCATGCATCCATCTATCCGTCCATCATTCATCTTCCATCCATCCATCCATTCATCCATCCATCTCCATTCACTCATCATCTCTTTAAGAAATTGCTTCAATGAAGTATGGTTGTTTCTTGTTTTTATTGTTTTTGTCACCCTTAATGTGGTGTATGCCACCTAAGTCTCATGGAGTTGGGAGGCCTTCTAAATGAACAAATACACAAGCACACACACTTTTGCATCTTTGTTATCTCCTTATATGTCACTCACCACAGTGTCAAAGTCCTTCAAGGTGCTATAAATGTAGGAGAAAATGACAAGACCATTTGATAGGAAAAAAAAAATTCAGGTTTCAATATTTTATTATAGTGTTCATTTTTAAAAGAAGTCATGTCATGACTGCAATGGATATCTGAATGATATCAAATCAAATCTTTAATATGGTTGTAGACCAGTATAATTGAATGACCTCAAAAGTGAATTAAACTCTCAGAGCAGCTTCTTCCTACTATCGGTAGGTATTGGGATGGGCTTCAAAAATTTTAGCAAGAGGTTCTCTGCCCAGTTGCTCGGTGGATGTGGCCATGGTGGGCGTGACCTAGTCAGCCTCTTGCACCATGGGGTGGGGGGGCTTTTTGCCCTCCCCGGGCTCCAGAGGCTTTCCTTGAGCCTCTGGGAGGGTGAAAATGACCTCCCCAGGCTCCAGGGGCCCTCTGGAGGCTGGAAACAGGCGCATTTCCAGCCTTCCTGAACTTCCGGTAGGCCCGTTTTTTGCCCTCCCCGAGCCTCTGTGCACACCCTACACTTACCTGCATCCAAAACAGGCTGCGTGGGTTCTCCTAGGAGGGGCAGGGCAGGGTGGGCAGGGCGGGGCCAGCCAGGAGTGGGATTTGGGGGTTCTCCGAACTGCACAGAATCTTAGCTAGAGGTTCTCCCGAACCCCTGCGAACCCCCAGCAGCCCACCCCTGGTAAGTATCCTTTGAATTGTTGAAGTGCTTTCGATCTCATTCCAAACTGAGTGACAATTAGTTGTGTGGCTGCCAGGTTTTGTAATCCAGTAGTAAGTTTGAAGGGCATCATTTAATGTAGGTTGCTTTTGAATTTGCACCATTAACCAACTCCTTGGTAAGGCTGGCTGTTTTACCTCCCATTATTTATTTATTAGTCATATTTCTATGCCGCCCACTCTCCAAGGACTCTGGGCAGCTTACACCAAAGACAGTATACTAAATAGCATCAACAATCTGGGTCCTCATTTTACCCGCCTCGGAAGGATGGAAGGCTGAGTCAACCTTGAGCCGGTGAGATTTGATCCGTTGATCTGCTGAACTAGCAGTCAGCTGAAGTAGCTGCAGTACTGCACTCTAACCAGTGCGCCACCCTGGCTCATTACTCTGAGAGTGGACTTTTAATCATTTACATTCAATTATTAAAACTTGGCTCTACCCTCCAGGCATTTAGGATGCCTTAATTTTTAAAGTAAAATTCAAATGTGTATGTTTATGAGCCTGCAGATGAAAGAGTATTTAAACACGGATAGACTTTGGGGAACTGTGGAGTTTGGCCTATTGACGGGTGTTCCACCAACACAAATTAGCTCTATTTGTACAGCATAATTAACTTTGTTATCATCATGTCGATCCATTTTTATGGATTCATATCATACGCTGCAAATACAATCTGACCAAATATAATCTGACATGTGCAAAGAGAATCCTTGCGTAAGTTTCCACTTACAAACGGAAGGCTGTTTTGAGTCCCCACATCCAGCTAAGCCTTGGGGTTTTTTTTTTTTTTTCGGTTTTTTTTTTAATTTGATTTATATGCCGCCCTTCTCCAGAGACTCAGGGCGTCTTACAATGCTTTTAAGCAATAGCCTTCATACTTTTGTATATTTATACAAAGTCAGCTTTTTGCCCCCACAAACTGGGTCCTCATTTCACCTACCTTAGAAAGGATGGAAGGCTGAGTCAACCTTGAGCCTTGGAGAAAGGTTTGTTAAGGAAGCCACAATTGGGAAGCCAAAACTGAAATATATTGTTCCTTTCCATAGTTTTAAATTTTCATTAATATTTATTGCAATATATCCCACCATTCAACAAAAGATAAAGGTAAAGGTTCCCCTCACACATATCTGCTAGTTGTTCCCGACTCTAGGGGGCAGTGCTCATCTCCATTTCAAAGCCGAAGAGCCAGCGCTGTCCGAAGACGTCTCCGTGGTCATGTGGCTGGCATGACTCAATGCCAAAGGCGCATGGAACGCTGTTCCCTTCCCACCAAATGTGGTCCCTATTTTTCTACTTGCATTTTTTACGTGCTTTCAAACTGCTAGGTTGGCAGAAGCTGGGACAAGTAATGGGAGTTCACTCCATTACGCAGCACTGGGATTCGAACCGCTGAACTGCTGACCTTTCAATCGACACGCTCAGTGCCTTAGCCACTGAGCCATCGCGTCCCTGGTTGGTTTGTTAAGGAAGCTACAGTTGGGAAGCCAAAACCGAAACTTATTGTTCCTTTCCATATTTTCAAATTTTCATTAATATTTATTGCAATATATCCCACCATCCAACAAAAGATACACAAGGGCAAAAACCTAAGCCATAAATGACATAATGAAGCAGAATATTGAAATATATTTACAGGCAACTTAATAATTTCGGGAATTGTCAAGTTCTGAAAGCTGCCTAGAAGTCCTTGGTTGTCTGTCAGTCTCTTCCTTTATTTCTGACCCACAAAATATCCCCTAACTTGATTTACTCCACGCTGCTTTTCCAGGAAAGCTCTGAGCATGTGTTATTAAAACATACTTAGTATTGCTGTGCCTGGTCTCGGGCTCGTCTCTTTAAGCCAGCTTTATTTCCAGGATCTCTTTCGAAGGTGGCCCTTCCAGAATCCTTATGATCATCCTGAACAAAACCAACATGCAGAGTGGTTTCTCTGATCAGATGCTTTCTGACAACCCAACCTGAACCAGAATAAGCAAAGAGGCAAGTCAAATCTTCAAGGTCGAGCTCCAGAGTCAGTTTCCTGACCTAGGAAATCATGTACTGTGACAATGGGTGACAAATGGATGAGTGTGCAACATAGCTAAGTGTGTTGCATTACAAACTACGCACAGTTTGTAACACAACACACTTGCTGATTGGGGGGGGGGGCAGAGCAGCCAAGAAACGGCCGATTTCTCTGAAGATCTGTTTCCTTTGGTACCTGTTCTCCAAAATGCACTTTAAAAAAAACCCAAAACAATAAAGCAAAGGGCATTGCATTCGTTGGGCGAGCGAGCGGAGGCCGTAGAATAAATTAGTTCTTATCATTTGCAAATGATAAATTGTTTACAAGAACTCCATGCAACATGGAGTGGTTTGACAGATGCAAACAGATTCAGATAAGTACACGCTTTGTGTGTGTGTGTGTGTCTCTCTCTCTCTCTCTCCTTTTTCCATCCTGAACTGGTTCGCTTGAAGCTCGCACCTTCTTTTCTTTCTGCTTCCGAGTCGGGGTGGCGAAAAAGTCACCTGTTTATTGATTTCTACATCTGAGACTCTAATTATGCATTTACAGATGACTCGGCCGATTTGCAAATCTTGCACCTGAGATTCTGTATTGGGACAAGTTTGTGTTAATCTCCAAGAAGGACTGACCTTTATCTTGTATTTAAAACAGAGGCAATAACTGGAAATCATTTTCAATTTCGTTTCCAATCGTATGAAAGGAAAAGGGAGAAAGATTAACTTTATTGAACCTGCTCTTTTTTTCTCTCTCTCTGTCTCTTTTTCTCTTCTTATTTATTTTCAGACTGCTGGTTAAACGTAGGAGTAGCACATGCTTGTTGCTTTGTAGTGCAGTGGGGGTGGGGGGGCTAGTGGTGGTCTATTGGGAACAGCTATTAAATTAATCCTGGCTGCAAAAATTAAGTAGGCAGGGTCACGGAAGTGGTTGAACAGGAAAAGATAGGTAGATTTCTGGGACCCGCCAAGATGCTAATGCTACAGAACAATCTGTAGAGACTTTGGAAAAAGTGCAGAAAAGAGCAACTAAGATGATTAAAGGCCTGGAAACTAAAACCTATGAAGAACGGTTGCAGGATTTGGGTTTGGCCAGTCTAGAGAAAAGAAGGACTTGGGGAGGGGGTGGACATGATAGCCGCCTTCCAGTATTTGAGGGGCTGCCACAAAGGTGATTGGCTTCAAATCATGCAGGCAGCTTTCATACCTAAAGTGGGTCTAGAATTCCCAGTCTCCCATTTTCTAGTCTGGTGCCCTAACCATTAGACAAATTTAAATCCATTGAGAATTTCAAATTCTTAATCATCAATTAAGAACTTGTATTGTCAATCAGTTCTCTGACAGTGTCAACTTTTCTGGATTATGCCCTTTTCCCCCCACCCACCAATTCAGATTTTGGTTGTAGCCCTCCATGATAAAAGCACCTGGACAGTTGTACGAGATTAGCATCGTCTTCTCTTTCTTTGCTAGCCTTTCATTCTCGTAACTCTGCTAGTTGGCAATAAATCTGTACCTCTGTGACCTCCATCCCTTCGCTTGACTTCAATATCTGCTAAGGGGCTGCCACAAATAAGAGGGGGTCAAATTATTCTCCAAAGAACCAGAAGGCAAAATAAGAAACAATAGATGGAAACTCATCAAGGAGAGAAGCAACCTGGAACTAAGGAGAAACTTCCTAACAGGGAGGACAATTAACCAGTGGAGCAGCTTGCCACCAGATGTTGTGGGTTCTTCATCATTGGAGCTTTTTAAGAAGAGACTGGAGAGTCGCTTGTCTGAAATGGTCTAGAGTCTTGGACCAGGAGACCTACAAAGTCCCTTCCAGCTCTATTCTTATTGAATCTTCTCCATTAGATCCACAACAGCGATTTGGCAAATGCGTTCAGTTTCTGAACCAAGGCAAGGCCAATCCATGTTGACTTCTGCTTCTCACTTTCCAAATACCCATTGCCTTTAACACTAGCTTTTGTGCAATTTGGTGTATGGCTCCTCCTTATTTCCACATTGTTCTACCAATGCTGTTCATTCCTCACTGGTGCCCTGTTGTAAGCTGTCATCCATAACTTCAAGAGTGATCAATGTTTGTCCCAACCTTAATGGTTCCTCCTCTTTTCTTCCCTGAAATTCGCCCCCTCCTCATTGCCCACTTAAGTAATATTGATGGTGGTTAACAGAATCGGATGGGAGTGGGTTCTTTTCATCGAAACTCCAATGCATCTTATTTCAACCTCCATTCTGGCTTCGGTTCTTCCTTTTCTCCCCAGCTGTAAAGTCAAACCCGCCATTCCTGTGTTCCTTTGATGGCCTTCTTAGCTGTCCATCCCACTCCGGTTGAAGCCCGCTGGGCTTGACTGATGAGGATGTGGCGCTGTGAAGGTGTTTGGCTTTGTAATTTCATCCTTGAATTTTGTGATTACCAACAGGACAACTTTTTTAATTTGCTCTTTTGTCTCGATTCTCCCGGCTGACAATCTGCTCCGTGAGCTAGGCTTTTTAATCAATCACCTAGATAATCAAATGTCAGTTGGCTATCTGCTCGGTGTAATTACTTTTGCAATTAAAAATCAACCTCGAGTTGCCTGGTCTAATTAGAAGGATGGCCAGATTTTCATCGAGATTGATTTTTTAATAAATATTGACTTAAAACGCCATCGTCTCATCATATTCTTCTTCTTCTTTTTTTCATTTTCTTTGAACCAAAAATCAAGCAAATGGGAGAATGAATGGGAAAGTTGACTTCCAAGGTTTTTTCCGCCAGTTCAGACCCCATAAAGTTGTGAGTGGCAGAACTTCAGCTGATTTATCTCTCTTCACTTCTTATAATAGAAAAGGACAATGCGTATTATTGTGGGTGGCATTTAAATGGACATTAGGGGCAGGAGAGGGACAGACAGAATCCTTTGAGGTGGCCCCTGTTCAGTATATATGAGTCCCAAATTAAATTCTGCATTTCCAATATTAGACAGGTAAGAATTCATAGGATCAATTCTACTGAAGATGACTACAACACAGGGAGAGCCAAAAAAATTTTCTTCATTGATAATGTAATCGTAATATTAGTTATTGAATTTGAGAGGCAGGATCTAAAGGGAAAATTATGCTATTAAAGCAAATGGCATAACTTCCTTCCTTCCTTCCTTCCTTCCTTCCTTCCTTCCTTTCACCCCTTCCTTCCTTCCTTCTATCTATCTATCTATCCATCCATCCATCCCTTCTCTCCTTCCTTCCTTCCTCCCTCCCACCCTTCTCTTCCCTTTCTTCCTTTTGTCCCTTCCTCCCTTCTATCCATCCATCCATTCATCCATCCATCCATCCATCCCTTCTCTCCTTCCTTCCTTTCCTCCCTCTGTTCCTCCCTCCCTCCTTCCCTCCCTCTGTCTTCCTTCCTTCCTTCCTTCCTTCCTTCCTTCCTTCCTTCCACCCCTTCTTTCCTTTCTTTCTTTCTTTCTTTCTTCCTTCTTTCCTTCCTTCCTTCCTTCCTTCCTTCCTTCCTTCCTTCCTTCCTTCCTTCCTTTTCTTTTCAAATCTATTTTGGCACACAGTGGTTGAAAACGCATGGGTGAAGGCAGAAAGGAAAAAAAGAGAGCCGAGGAATGCACGTGGTATCCAGCTAAATAAAGACAGAATGGTCAGTGCTGGTTTGCCAATCAGCCGTCTCTTTTATTCTGATTACTTGTAAGACAGTGCAGTAATGGACATTTTCCTTTGCACAAAATAATAAGAGTGGTACTTATCGCTTGTTGCCTACAGCTAGTGGGAAGAGGAAATTAGAAAAGTCCAATGAAGCTGAGTGGTAATTAATCATCATACTTTGGGGCCCTGTCAAATCAGAAGGGTCCTTCCAACTGATAATGCTGCCCGAAACAATTTAGACTGCTTGAAAATTAGAATTCTTTATCCTCTGGCAAAAAGAAAAAAGGAAAAAGGAAGACAGCAGTAAAAAGAGACTTCACTCATGCCAGCTGCTGCCTTTAATTACAGTTTGACCCTTTTATTATTACTGTTGTTGTTGCTTACTTCTCCAGGCAGCACAATAAAAAGAGAATTTAAAATTGTAATTATATTTATACCACACTGTGGCTTTTGCACTGCAGGATAATTGCAGTAATAAAATAGTCTGCAGCAGAATAAAAAGGCCAGGGTTTAAAAGGACCAAAAATGAAAGCCAAAAAAAAAAGGTGTATAGTTAACAGAAAGGATAGAACATGGAATATCAGAGTTGGAAGGAATTTGGAGGTCTTCTAATCCAACCCCCTGCTCAAGCAGGACACCCTAAACCTGCGCGAGCTTCACTGGCTCCCGGTGGTCTTCCGGGTGCACTTCAAGGTCTTGGTTACCACCTTTAGAGCACTCCATAGCTTAGGACCTGGATATCTACGGGACTGCCTGCTGCCACCAGTAGCCTCTCACCGGCCAGTATGCTCTCATAGAGAGGGGCTCCTCCGGGTGCCGTCAGCCAAACAGTGTTGACTGGCGGCCCCCAGGGGGAGAGCCTTCTCTGTGGGGGCAGCTACTATTTGGAATGAGCTCCCCCCAGAGATATGGAGGATCCCGGATCTACGCATCTTCCATCGCGCCCTCAAGACTTTCTTATTTCAACAGGTCGGCCTGGCCTAACTTCTCCCTTTTAACTTTTTAAATTGTAAATTTTAAATCTGTCTTAAGTATTGGGGGTGTTTTAATTTATTTAAATTTAATTTAATTTGTGATTTAACTCCAGTCTTTTCATTCAGAAATCCAAGATGGCTTCCTCCCACATCAACATCGTTTTGAAGTGAGTTGGTCTGAGAGAGCGACTGAAGCAAAGTCACCCAGAAAGCTTTTGTGGTTGAGGACGAACTAAACGTGTAAGTTCAACAACTTTACCACTTTGAGGATGAACTAAACATGTAAGTTCAACTACTTTCCCACTATACCACACTGTCACAAATTTTTGAATGTGAAATAAAGGAAGGGATTAGGCAATCTTCAAGTACCATTCTGAAGACGGGGTGAGATCTTTGATCTAATGCAAGGATCTCAGGAATCTGAGGAGATCCAAGATCCATGTGAAAGGAATTTAGATGCAGGATTAGGAGATCCCCATTGATCTACATGCTTTTTGTTCTCATAAGGTCTTTGAAACACCTGATAATGGAATCTATTGTGTTATGTTTCTTCAGAAGTAAGCCTGGTTAAATTAACTGCAACCTGTTCCCAAATAAGTGGGGAGGTGGGAAGGAGAATCTCCACCCCTGTTGTGAAAAAAGAAGAAAATATCTAGATTTTTATTGGATCCCAGAAGAGACATTCTTTGCAATTTAGGATGAAAGGAACAAAAGACAATTTGCTGGCCATTGGCATTTAGCATTTGCCAGAGAAATGACAAAAATGGACAGGGATGGTTTTGAAGGAACTCATCTTTCAAATCTTTACAAGGAGATTTAACACATTCAGTGAGAATAAATTATTAACCACCTCTAACATGAAATCTTAGTGCATGGCCTATTTTTTTTTTTTAATCTATTCATCATCTAATTCTGCATCAAGTGAGGAAATACATTATTTTGTGTGTTCCAAATCTAATATATCTGTTTCATCCCTGGCATCTTCATTAATCTTCACTAATCATACTGTGATAAACTTTTAGACCAATGAGTAGCATACATGAAGCGATGTCACAAAGCGATGTCTCTGTCCTATTGATGTTGACCTTCCGATATGATGAGATATCAAAATTCCTGGCTTTCTGCATTCTTGAATTTATTATCCTATTCTGTCTGGAGGAAAACTTAGATTTGTTATCTTATTCTGCCGAGAGAGCAACAACTTGGAGAAAGTGGTTATATGCAAGGCAGCATCTTTAGCATCTGGCATCTGGAAGGCATCTGGAAGAAGAAGGAGGAGGAGGAGGAGGAGGAGAAGGAGAAGGAGAAGGAGAAGGAGGAGGAGGAGGAGGAGGAGGAGAAGAAGAAGAAGAAGAAGAAGAAGAAGAAGAAGAAGAAGAAGAAGAAGAAGAAGAAGAAGAAGAGGTGCTAATGATCAGAAGACTGCAAAGAAATATGATCTTTCTACCCTGTCAGAACTAATCCTTCTATAACCCCCACCATCCACCCAGAACTGATGAAGCTCCTTGAATGAGAAGTGAAACATCTTCTTCTTCTTCCTCCTCCTCCTCAAGGAAAAAAAATAGTCCAGTGGCTTTTTGAAGAAATAGCTTTGAGACAACCGGGACCTGGGAAACTCCAAAAACTTTTAGCGAGAACATTGTTAGTTTGAGAGCAACCAGCTGAATCCAGATTCTACCTGGATTCTGTCTCATTCGTCCTTACATACCTTCAATTTATTTAAAGTAGCCGTGCTTTGCTCAGCCAACCAGATTCCACCCTGACTTTGCCTCTTTGCGATTTTGTCGGATTGGAGTTCTCGCCCTGCCAATTTGGAAGCTAATATATTCAAAACTCAAAAGTTGGCAAGCTCATTTACAGCATCACGAAGCAATTTTTCTGTATTATATTCTGGACAACCGCTCCGATGAAATGCAAGAAGGCAACCGGACATCCTCGTTTCCATCCTGCCAATTTGTAAAGCCTAATCATAATGTGTGCATATAAACTGAAGCCCACAAATGCCCACAGTATTGAAATGTATTTTATGGAATCCTTGCACTCAGCAAAGTCAATAAATATTGTGTCTGACTAGGTGACAAGAATAATCAATTTTCAAGGGGAAAATGCATTGCACAATTACAACTGGGCAGCCTGCCATAAAAGCAAAAGAAAGAGAAAAGTGATCAAATTAAACCATTTAAACAAACAAACAAACAAACAAACAAACCCATCAACTTTTCTTACATCAAATCCCGGTAAGCAGAACCAGCAAATTACATAAAATTTGACCATCCAGAAGAAAAAACCAGGTTGCTACAACAACAACAACAACAACAACAACAGTATTGTCATTGTATGCGTACACACAGTATACCCATACAACGAAATTCACTTAACACCCAAAGACCAGGTCCAACACACATAATCCCCAAACACCCCCACCCACCCACCACAATTCCCCACCCCTAAACCACCCAAACATCCACACAACAGACCAAGTAATGCTGTCCAACAGCTCGCTTTAGTTCATTGTTGAGTGCAATTATAGCTCTGGGATAAAAACTATTCAGAAAACGTGTAGTCCAAGTTTCAATTGTTCTGTATCTTCTGCCAGAAGGCAACAGTCCAAAAAGATTGTCAGCAGGATGGGAAGAGTCTCTGAGAATGTTATGCAACTTTCTCAAATAGCAAGATTCAAAGATGTTGTCTAGAGCTGGTAGCTGGAGTCCGATAGTATTCTGGGCAGTTTTATATAAAAAAATAGCACAATGGTTCTAGTTTACTTTTGAGTAATGGCACTTGGTGTTTTCTTGTTCCTTCAGAGGGCGAAGTTATTCCCAAAGTTGTAGCAATGCAGCAGACAGAACCTCTTATTGATGAATTGATCTATAGGGTAGATCCGTGATGGTGAAGCTATGGCACGTGTTGCAGAAGTGGCACGCAGAGCCATCTCTCCGGGCACGTAAGCCGTCACCTGATTCTCTTCTGGCCAGCTGGTCTTTGCATGAGCATGCGCATCAGAAACAGGAAGACCAGGTGACCGGCACGCATGTGCACGCCGAAACCGGAAGCTCAGCTCAACTGCTCTTCCGGTTTCCAGTGTTCTCCTGCGTACGTGCCAGGGAAATGTTCTTCCAGTTTCTGGCGCTCCCCCGTGTGCGCGCGCACCCTCCCATTTTGGCACTTGGTGCCAAAAAGGTTCACCAACACTGTGGTAGATGAATAAATCTCACTCCAATACAAGGTTGTAGAAATAACCAAAGGAAGCCCCAAGTTTTCTTCCCCAACATATGCAACATTGGAGATCTTCATGGGTACTTTACCTGCCGGTACAAAACTCATCGAGGAAAAAGGCATTTAGGAAGTTAGGTTAAAATGCCAGACATTGAAATATAAACTTATTTCTCAGTTACTGTATGACACCAGGAAAGATATTGGTGGTACCTAAAGAGACATTGGTGGTAGACAGTGGTAGGAGAAGACTCTTCAAAGATCAAGGTAGTCTTTGTAGATATTTGTCAATTATGGGATACATTTTAAGTCAATGGGAAGATCTTCCCCTCCCTCCCTCCATTTTATTCCTTCGTTCCTTCTCCCCTCCCTTTTCCTACCCCTTCCTTCCTTCCTTTTTTCCTTCCTTCTTTTCTTCTATCCATCCATCCATCCATCCCTTCTTTCCTTCCTTCCCTCCCTCCCTGTCCCTCCTTCCCTCCCTCTGTTTTCCTTCCTTCCTTCCCTTCCCTTCCTTCCTTCCTTCTTTTCGCCCCTTCCTTCTATCTATCCACCCATCTATCCCTTCTCTCCTTCCTTCATTCCTTCCTCCCTCCTCTCTCCTTCCCTGCCTTCCTTTCCCTTCCCTCCCTACCTCTTTCTTTTCTTTATTTCTTAAAAAGGTTTAACTGATACATGGGTCAGAGAAAGCAAACACTTTGTACACACACACCAAAGCGAAGATGAAAGGCAAGCATCTCCCTTTTCGTGGTCAGAAATTCTTATCTGGTGACCAAGCCTTTGTTGCTTTCTGAAAGGCAGAAGTGGTCTGCCTTGGCGGAAAGTTCAAAGGCATTAAAAAGAGAGAGAGAGAGATAATGTAATCAAAAGTCTCTCTATCTGTTGAAATAGTTAGAAGAACAAGATATTGCTTTGACCTCTATACACCTGTGACTCTTTGGAAAAGCATGAAGGCCTGTGTGTAACTTTTATCTTTCCTTTTAATGGGCTTCTGCATATTTTTAAACATAATAACAATGGGAAAATGAGGATTTTCAGCAAGGGAGGCTGGTGTATATATATACACAGTATATTAAGACAACATTCTCATTTTGTCTTTTGGCAAAATGCGAGAACAGAATGAACTATATTTCTGCCATCAGAATGAAAGTTGTTGTTAGTTGCAAAGTCGTGTCTGACCCATTACGACCCCATGGACAACGTTCCTCCAGGCCTTCCTGTCCTCTGCCATCCCCCGGAGTCCATTTAAGCTCACCCCGACTGCTTCAGTGACTCCATCCAGCCACCTCGTTCTCTGCCGTCCCCTTCTTCTTTTGCCCTCCATCGTTCCCAGCATTAGGCTCTTCTCCAGTGAGTCCTTCCTTCTCATTAGGTGGCCAAAGTATTTAAGTTTCCAGGCGAGGAGTGGCGAGTAGAGGCTGGCAAGGTGCCACTCAATGTGAGTGACATCAAGTTGGCCATGTCCACCCAATCACATGACCACCTTGCCACGCCCACCCAGCCGGTCATTAGGCAGATCATATTAGTGGTTTGCGGGATTTAAAATTATGAAGTTAGTGGTCCCTGAGGTCTGAAAGGTTGGTGATCCCTGGTATAGAGTATTTTGCTTGAGCAGGGGGTTGGACTAGAAGACCTCCGAGGTCCCTTCCAACTCTGTTATTCTGATGTTTGCTTGAAGCTTTGCATATTTGCCAAAAAAAGGGGGTCATTCTTTAAGGTGTCTTAGAAAACGGCACCGATTTTTAAACTTCCCTGTAAGTCGGATGAAGAAGAGTGATCGAATTACTGCACCAGTGAAAGTGGGTTTATCACCCAATCACAAACCTATAGCAAATTAAGATACTAAGTTAAAATGCATCGCTTTCTCGCCTTTCTTTAGCCCTCCTAAATGCCAGTTGGATTCAATAAGAATTCTTGGACTGACAAGGGTTTGGGGGTCTTTTTTTGATCCCAGGTAATCGTTTTGAAAAACAGCATTAGCAAAGGTTAAACATAGAACAGATGTTAAGTTGTAAAATGCAAGGTGATCAAAGGTTCATTTCTGAGACAGAGATGTTAGCAAATGATGATAAATCAATCCCAGTAGAATAGGGAAAAGAGAAAAATGTAACCATAGGAGAAAGAAGTCAAGAGTGGAATAGAACAATTACCGGAGCTAATGCTCGATGCAATATATATATACATTTTTCTTCCATTCAATCATGTCCGGTTCTTGGACAAGTCCCTGGAGTTTTCTTGGCAAGGATTTTTTCCAAAACTGGCTTGCCATTGCTTCCTTCCTAGGGCTGAGAGTCAGGAGCTGGCCCAAAGTCACCCATCTGGCTTTGTGCAGAACTGGAACTCAGAATCACCTGGTTTCTAGGCCGATACCTTAATCACTATACCAAACTGGCACTTATATATTGTGTGATTACTTATGGTCAAAACAAGAGACGTAGGAAAAGGACGATGTCTGTCAGAATATTCAGGATTGGGAAGACATGGTAACCAGGTCAGCAAATGAATAGGCATAGCAACTAAGTCAGCCAATTGGGAGCTGAGACAGACCGGAGCCAGGGCGTCTCTTAGTCTGCAGCTTCTGAACCTGTGCAGAGAAAGAGAAACTGAAACCAGTGTGTGTTAAGCTCTGCTGTACTCTGTGTGTGTGAACATGTCTGCTGATCTGATTTGAAGAATCCACTATTGGTATTATAAATACTTTATGTGTTATTATGAATATAAAGAAGTTAATGAATCCAGCTGATTCAGTTATCTGTGTGTGCTTCTGGATTTGATTTTTGCAAGAAACTCTGACAAGGTCTTATGGCACCCATTTTGTGAGTGCACTCGCCACCTGCTTTCCAAATGCCACACTTCTCCAGCCATGTTTCAACAACATGTATGAAATAGACCATGTTTATTAAAGAAACCACAATTTAAGTAAAGCAAAACACATGGACAGAGTGAACCATAGTTTCAACTGTGAGCATCTTAGACCAAGTTAAATAAATAAATTTTAAAAAATTCCTAGGGAATTCCTGGAAGCTTTGCACTCTGGCAAATCAGCCATCAATGGACACATCGAGATAAACCACATTTGCAGACAATAAATAAGCTAAAAAGGAAATAGAAAAGACCAGAACACCCAGATAAGGGATTAACACCGGACAAACAATCAAGCAGAAAAAAAAAATCCTAATCAAGGAACTACCAAGGAGAAAACATCCACACCAGAATGGGAGCAA
The DNA here is from genome assembly GCF_059756535.1 of Pantherophis guttatus. Classification (NCBI taxonomy): domain Eukaryota; kingdom Metazoa; phylum Chordata; class Lepidosauria; order Squamata; family Colubridae; genus Pantherophis; species Pantherophis guttatus. The sequence goes on along the minus strand of NC_142073.1, from coordinate 4,398,504 downwards.
ACCCCACACTCACTAGCACCGATGATGTTACCTACCTGGGCAATGAAATGTCTGCAAGAAAACAACCAAGCTCAGAGAGTACCATGGACTCTATAGTCGTCATTGTCTTCCTCCTCCTCCTCCTCCTCCTCCTCCTCCTCCTCCTCCTCCTCCTCCTCCTCCTCCTCCTCCTCCTCCTCCTCCCTCCTTTCTCCACTCCACAAATCCCAATCCCTTCTAGCACTGATAATGTTACCTACTTGGGTAATGAAATGTCTGCAAGAAAACAACCAAGCTAAGAGAACACCCATGATTCCAAAGGCTGATTTAACAAGATATGGGAACCCAGCTATCCAATTCCATAGGATTTAAGCAGCTTCCCTGCAGCTTAAATAGCCTTAACCATTATTAGCCCATACTGTTTGTCCAGATTTTCTCAGCTTTGAAAGAAAAACCAGAACACACTAAAACCGTACCATATCCCATCCTCATTTTATTTTATTTCCGCCTCTTGGGGAAGCAACCAGAGGTGAAATCCAGCAGGTTCTGACAGGTTCTGGAGAACCGATAGCGGAAATTTTGAGTAGTTCAGAGAACCGTCAAATGCCACCTCTGGGTGGTCCCAGAGTTGGGTGGGAATGGAGATTTTGCAGTATCGTTCCCCTGCCACGCCCACCAAGCCACGCCCGCAGAACCAGTAGTAAAAAAAAATGGATTTCACCACTGGAAGCAACACAAAACTTTTGAGGGGGGAAATATTTGTGCTTTGACTGGGAACATTTGTTCTGAAATGGCTAGAAGAAGCAACTATCTTACAAAACCTGAGTTTTGCTGAGCCTGAGTGGTGCAGCAGACTAATGCTACTGTTAAAAGTTAGTATTTAGCTTCCAGCTGTCTGCAATTACTGCAGGTTCGAATCTCGCCAGGCTCAAGGTTGACTCAGCCTTCCATCCTTTCTAAGGTAGGTAAAATGAGGACCCAGTTTGTGGAGGCAATAAGCTGACTTTGTATAAAAATATACAAAAGTATGAAGGCTATTGCTTAACGCCTTGTAAGCCGCCCTGAGTCTCCAGAGAAGGGCGGCATATAAATCAAAATAAAATAAAAAAAAAACATTATTTTTTTAAAAAATAAATAAATGACTCTGATTCTGGGCTTCTTTAGCTCTATGAAAGAAAGTCATTAAAAAAAAAAACAACCCAGAAAAATAATGACGCTTTCAGAAGTCTGTCTGCTATTTTATTGAGTCTCAAGTGAAACCTAAAACATTTGAAGAGGCCGGGAAGGTAGAAGGGCAGAGAAGGAGTTAATTGCTAAGACTTGTCAGCGGGGGACATTTGTGATAATTTGATCTGAACTCCGCTAACAAATGACCGGGTCCATTTCTTTGGCTTTACTATCTGTTTATGCTTGTACAAATTGAAACCCCACTGGCTATGGGTTGCAAAACACCGCCTGGGCACAATAACATACCACTCGTTCAATTAGTTCAAGGTGGAGAAGGATTAGCCGTCCATCTCAAACTCTCAAGCCCGGCTCCGTATTTTGTCTTTCCCTGCTGAGGTAAAAGGGTAGAGACATATGTAAGTAATAAATGAACAGGCCTTCTCTCTCCCCTTTAGGTCGAGGAGAAGGAATGCAGAACCAAACTATAAAAATAAGACACCCCCCCCAAAAAAAAAGAAAAGAAAAGAAAAGAAAAGAGACAAATTTCGAGCAAATTCCATGCCCCCGTCTGTAAAACACGGAGCACCAATGGATTCATCGGTTGCAAAAGAATAGTTTCGTTTTTGTTTTGTCTTCCTTTCTTTCTCTCTCTCTCTCTCTCTCCTATTTTTCCTTTTGCTTTGGGGATTTTTTTTTTCTTCTTCTTCTTCTTCGGAGTCTGCCTTTCCTCTCATCTTCCTTCCTTCTTTTCTGGCCAACCCAGAGAACTGACACGAGATCAAAGGGCTCATAACTGAGAGGGAAAAGGGATGTTTGATCTTCTGGATTATATTTGAAAAGAATTTGGGGAGCTTTTTTTTTTCTCTCTCTCTCTCTTTTTCAGCCAGGAAGAAAAAGTCGTAAATAACGAGTCCTTTAAATAGATCACGGCAACGTTTTAATTTTTTATTGTCTAATCCACTTGAAACAGATGCCAGATATCTGGTATAGAGGCAGTCCTCGGATTATGACCACGGTTGGGATCAGAGTTTCCGTTGCTAAGCAAGGCGGTTGTTAAGGAAAAACAACCATTTACTTAACGGGCTGTTAAGTAAATCACTGCAGTCGGGAGCTGATTCACGCAGCCATTTAGTGAATCTGGCTTCCTCCCTTGCGGTTGGGAAGGTCACAAATGGGGGAATCACATGACCTTGGGACTCTGCAACTGTCGTAAGTACATGCCAGTTGCCAAGCCCCTGAATTTGGATCACATGACCATGCAGATGTTGCAACAGTCGTAAATCACTGCCCCAAGTCACTCTTTTCAGTGGCGTAATTTTGCAAAATTGTAATTCTGCAAAAATGTAGAAGAAGGCAGCTCTCTGATGTCTCGTTCTTCAATCTTGGTTTTTGCAAGGTGTGTTTAAATCTGCTCAGAACCTCCAAGACTAGGAAAGGCTGGAGAAAAATCCAAATAATTAAGAGAGGGAGGGAGGGAGGGAGGGGGGAGAGAGAGAGAGAGAGAAGAAGAGAGAGAGAGAGGAAGAGAGAGAGAGAGTGGGAAGAAGGGAGAGAGAGAGGAAGAGAGATGGAAAGAGAGAGGAAGAGAGAGGAAGAGAGAAGAGAGAAAAGGGGAGAGAGAGAGGGAGGGAGGAAGAGAGAGAGGAAGAGAGAGAGAGAGAGTGGGAAGAAGGGAGAGAGAGAGGAAGAGAGATGGAAAGAGAGAGGAAGAGAGAGAAAGGGAGAGAGAGAGAGGAAGAGAGAGAGAAGGAGGGAGGGAGAGAGGGAGGGAGGGAGGAAGGGAGAGAGAGAGAGGGAGGGAGGAAGAGAGAGAGGAAGAGAGAGGAAGAGAGAAGAGAGAGAGAAGGGGAGAGAGAGAGGGAGGGAGGAAGAGAGAGAGGAAGAGAGAGGAAGAGAGAAGAGAGAGAAGGGGAGAGAGAGAGGGAGGGAGGAAGAGAAAGAGGAAGAGAGAGAAAGAGAGAGAAAGAGAGAGAATGAGAAGAAGGGGGAGAGAGAGGGAGGAAGAGAGAGAGTGGGAGGAAGGGGGAGGGAGAGGGAGAAAGGAAGAGAGAGAGGGAGGGAGGAAGAGAGAGAGAGGGAGGGAGAAAGGGAGAGAGAAAGGGAGGGCGGAAGAGAGAGGAAGAGAAAGAAAGAGAGAGAGAGGAAGGGATAGAGGGAGGGAAGGAGGGAGGGAGGGAGAAAACCAAACATATCAGGGGTAGCTTCCCCCCTCTATTTTTCTCAATTAGAGCCCCCGTCGCCCCCCCCAAAGTGTGAAAGACAATCAGAATGTTTGCTTCGTTTTGCTGCCCAAATATCAGGCTTTGTTGTGGTGGCAACAGAATAAGCAGAAAATTAAGTCTGACAACACGTTGTTTAGTAAACAAACATGGCTTGATTGATGAAGACAAACTGCAGAAATGTTCACCAAATGTTATTCATCTGTCAAAAAAAGAGAGAGAGAGAAGAAGGGATGCTGGGTTTTTTGTTTGTCTGTTTGTTTTTTAATCTCCACTTTACCGCAACTCCCAAAAGTAGCCTAGCAGTTTACTATCTGGAAATATAGTGTTCAAATTTTGGTTTTTTTTTTTTTTTTTTTTTTGCAATATATGACGCCACCAACTGTTTTTTCCTGTGGGGAGTTACAGCCCTAATTTAAAATTAAATGTTTTAATTTTTAAATGTTTTTATAATGTTTGTTTTTTTTAAATGCATTGTAAGCCGCCCTGAATCTTTGGAGAAAGGCGGCATATAAATTGAATTAATTAAATTAAATTAAAATTAATTAATTAATTGTACTTGAGGCCAAACCATTTCAATTGCCTTTCCTAGCTGCATAATCCAGACTCTTTAACAACTAAGTTTTACAATAATTACTATAATTACTAATTACTTTTATTATAATAATAATAAAAGTATCTTCATATGGATAAGGAATTTAATGTGCAGAGAATAAAATCCCTAAATGTGCCAGAGATTGGCCAGAGATGAAATCTCAGCAAACTTTTCACAATCCAACCGAAGACAAATTGTATGGGCTGAGAGTCGGATTTATTAATAAGTTAAATTTTACCAGATTTGGCAGAGATAGGAAATAAGAATATTACTAGAAGTGTGGTAAAGGGAAAAAAAAAAACCTTTGAAGGCACCAAAACTCCCTGCCTTTTTATAAATTTTAATTTCAATCGGTTGCAGTGGTTTGCTCCAATCGTAATTCCATCCAAATAATGTTAATTGTCATCTCCTTTTGGATCCTTCCCAACTATCTTATTTTCCTTTATTCTTTTCCAAGCGGGACATATTTCCATCCCCTGTTACAAATTGTCCTGCATTTCCTGTCTTTACTGTCCACACCTGAGTTTCCAGTGATGAGCTGATCAAAGGACAAACGAAGGAAAACTCTTCCGAGCGGTGTCCCATCACGCATCAAAGTCTGGCCTGGGTGGGAGACCATTTTGGAGATGATGCAAGTGGTCCTCAGGAAAAGCTCTTGCTGTGGGGAAGTTTCCATCCAGGTTTTCCTGGGAATTAACCAAGAGAGAGAAAGAGAGAGAGAGAGGAAAGGAAACAATAATGAAGAGGAAGCAAAAAAAAAAAAAAAAACCAAAGCAAAGGAGCACCTGTCCTTTAAAAACCCAATTTGATTTAAACAGCCATTCTGTTGTTCCAGAAATCTTGGTTTTGTGAGGTGGTATCAACAAAAATGACTTTGCACCCACTCTAATTTCCATAGTGTGTTGAGGGCAGCCATGACTTTTAGTATCGTTGAAGGCCTTTCTTCTCCTTCTTCTTCTCCCCTTCCCCTCCTCCTCCTCCTCCTCCATCTCCTCTTCTTCTCCTCCTCCTTCTCCTTCTTCTCCTCATCTGAACAATCATCCAAACCTCCCCTCCTCTTCCTCCCTGATTTATGATGAAGCTTGTCTGGCAATTAAATTTGATGGGGGATGTTCTATTAAAGGTACTATATTCTACCTCCTATTTTGTAGTAATCTGAAAATCTTTTTTTTTTTTCCTGGTAAAAGGTCTTTCAATTCTTAAATGTCCTCTTACTTAATTACCTTTTTTTAAAAAAAAAAAAACACAAAACCAAAACACTATCTGTTCACCTGGACTTGTATCTGCAATCTTCCTACTGTGTCATTTATTATCTTACTGTCATTTCCACAGCTTTACCCTAAATGCAGCTATGAATGTCTTTCTAGGACTGTAAACTTACCCAGAAGTTTAGAATGTAAACACTGAAGGACCTTATTTAAGGAGACAAGGTGCTTATATTAAGGTAAAGGTAAAGGTTCCCCTCACACATACGTGCTAGTCGTTCCCGACTCTAGGGGGTGGTGCTCATCTCTGTTTCAAAGCCGAAGAGGCAGCACTGTCCAAAGACGTCTCCGTGGTCATGTGGCCGGCATGATTAAATGCTAAAGACGCACGGAACGCTGTTCCCTTCCCATCAAAGGTGGTCCCTATTTTTCTACTTGCATTTTTTACGTGCTTTTGAACTGCTAGGTTGGCAGGAGCTGGGACAAGTCACGGGAGCTCACCATGTTACGCGGTACTAGGGATTCGAACCGCTGAACTGCCGACCTTTCGATCAACAAGCTCAGTGTCTTAGCCACTGAGCCACCGCATCTCTTTTGCTTATATTGCACATGTGAAAATAGCTTGTCTTATCATGAGGATCAGCTACTGCAGAATTTAGGAAATCTGGGCACATTTATACATCACCTCTGAAGTTTGAGTCCTGGGCCCTTTTGTCTGTCCTTTAGAGAGGTGGAAATAGACATCTCTCAGCCTTAGATGTTGTGGGCACAAGGTTTGATAATGGACCTGCCTGGTTAGTCTCTCTTCTTTTCAGCCTTGCTGATTTCAGCCATCACAGTTGTGGCTTCCAAGATACCATATCCCATTTCTAACTTTTGTTAATTTTGCATGGCTTGGCATTTTGCAATTTTATACGGTTTTACCGCTTCTTTCATTATACCCTGTTTGGGGATTACTTTTAATAGGAAGCAGACTACCAACGAAAGCAAACAAATAATTGAGACGGTACTGAGACAATCGGAGCGCAGAGCTAAACATTTAGTAGGAAGTGTATTCATTACAAGGCAGTGCCTAATTTTGCTTATATCACTCGATTTACTCTAGCAATTTTAGCTACCTGACGTTTCAGACAGCTGTCTCATCCTATGAAAGTTTCACCCCGAAATCCGTCCTTCTCTGTTCAGCTGGGACTTAACCACAAGTAAGTTAAACCAAGTTGGTGCAAACGAGATAGTTTTCTCATGTCTTCTATGGTTGAGATGGAATCATTATCATCTTGAAAGGATTTTCGTATGGCTGAGTGTAACTTTGAGATTTTATCTGGTCGTGTGAATAAGCTTCCGAACCAGAAGGTTCTCTTTAAAAGCTAGCATGAAATATCAAATTCTTGATATGAGAGCAATGGGCCAAATGAGGAAAAGCAAGGACATCAGCCAGCAACCAACTCTATGTTAGGCCGTTAGATTGTGTTCCCTGTAGCTACCTATGGTTATGAAATTTGGATGTGGAGAGACCTGGCCAGTGGTGGAATTCAATTTTTTTTACTACCGGTTCTGTGGGCGTGGCTTGGTGGGCATGGTGTAGCTTGGTGGGCGTGGCTTGGGGAAGGGTGCTGCAAAATCCCCATTCCCTCCCCACTCCAGGGGAAGGATACTGCAAAATCCCCATTCCCTCCCCACTCCAGGAGAAGGATACTGCAAAATCCCCATTCCCTCCCCACTCCAGGGGAAGGATGCTGCAAAATCTCCATTCCCACCCCACTCCAGGGGAAAGATACTGCAAAATCCCCATTCCCATACCACTCCAGAGGAAGGATATTGCAAAATCTCCATTCCCACCTCATTCCAGGGGAAGGATACTGCAAAATCCCCATTCCCTCCCCACTCGGGGGACCAGCCAGAGGTGGTATTTGCCGGTTCTCCAAAGTGCTCAAAATTTCCGCTACCGGTTCTCCAGAACCTGTCAGAACCTGCTGGATTTCAGCCCTGGACCTGGCCCATAGAATCCCCAAGAGTCGGACATAACATCATCATCATTATATGAGAGCAGTGGAGCTAATATTCATCCTCACACTTTAGGTGTTTCTTCTGATTTGCTTTATTGTCTCACATTCCCCTTATTCCAAAGCTGGCTTTGATAAGAAACCACCTCAGCCCATCTTCAATGCTGGTTAAAGGTGATAAGAATTCCAAGCTACAACTCTTATCACCAAGATCATTCTAGATCAGGGGTGTCAAACTCAAGGTCCACGGGGCAGATCCGGCCCATGGGGTGCTTAGAACTGGCCTGCGAGGCCACCCTGGAAACAATGAAGGACCAGCCTGTGGTGCCTCTGCCAGTGAAAACAGAGCGCAGGAGGGTCTCACATGGTCCTTCTGAGCTCCATTTTCACTGGCAGGGGGTTGCAGGAGGCTGTCATAGCAGAAAACGGAGTTCGGGAGCCCGTTTTTGCTGGCAGAGCGCTTGGGCCACCACAGGTGCCCCTGACACAAATGATGTCAAGCTGGTCATGCCCACACTGGCCATGCCTCCCTGCCACCCCCCCCCCCCGAGTTCAAACACAATCCTGATGCGGCCTTCAATGAAATCGAGTTTGACACCCCTGTTCTAGATGAATCTGTCACAAATTGCAGTCCCGCTTAAATCCACACGAACATTTCATTGAACACGAAGATGGTTAACTACCAACACTATGGAGTTCTGGGGAGAGTACAGGATAATTTCAGCTTTGAACAAGCGGTCCCTTCCAATAGGTTACACCAGCTGCCACCCAGAAGTAAGAATTCTCGAACAATTGCTTGGCTACTTTTCTAACTTCTTCAGTGTTGGCCAAAATTTATCAGTATAGTTGCTGGTGTCATTGAGAGACCTCATCAGGGGTGCTTAAACCAGAAATCTCACAAAGACTGGATCCTCAGCTGACTTTCTGAAGTGCACCTTAAAATTAAAAATGAAAGATGGCCAGAATGTTGAGGTGGGACTTCATAAGATAAGATCTTTTTCTTCAGCTCTGAAATGAGATTTTTAAGGTCTAAAGATCTTGCTAAGGTCTCATAATTCTAGCAATTTGGGGGTCGAATGAGATATCAGATTCTCATTTTCATATCTTCATGACAATCCTACATGATAAGTCTTGCCTGAGAACTTCTAATTGATGCAAAGTCAAAGTTCAGGAGCTCTAAACACTAGTTTAGTGAATTAAGATAAAAGCTTTTTTCCTCCCTTTCTTTCCTCTCACTGAGGGAGAAAATGGGGAGTTATTTGAGGTATGTTGATGAAACATCTGGGCTCCATCATGGCTGCTATCTGTAGCAATGTCTATCTCTAGGAGTTATTCCTGCCCCTCATCACCCCCAACAAAAACAACCAAATCCCCAGAGATCAGCTCAAGAGATTAATATCTGGCATTAGAGATTACCTTTCCTCTTTCCCCCAATTTAAGAGGATGGGGCTGGCTATTTAACTTAGGACTCCGGGGCTAATGCCATTACAACTATTTTCTAGACAGCAGGAACCTCTCAAGAGGATGTGACTTTAAACTGCCCTTCTCCATGTCAAAATTCTCTCCTGTTTACAGAGGATTCCACAGGATCTTAGAGGAGAGGGGAGGGTACCCAGGTAAACCATCTTTCGATCTGGGGAAATAAAACAAGAATGGAATTCTACAATGCCAGACTTTTTTTTCTCTTGAAACTTTCTGGGGGCTGGAGCCAGGCGTTTGTAATTCACCATGATTTTTTTCAAGCTTGTTGTTGTTAGTTGCGAAGTCGTGTCCGACCCATCGCGACCCCATGGACAACGTTCTTCCAGGCCTTCCTGTCCTCTACCATCCCCCGGAGAACATTTAAGCTCACACTGACTGCTTCAGTGACTCCATCCAGCCACCTCATTCTCTGCAGTCCCCTTCTTCTTTTGCCCTCCATCATTCCCAGCATTAGGCTCTTCTCCAGTGAGTCCATCCTTCTCATTAGGTGGCCAAAGTATTTGAGTTTCCTCTTCAGGATCTGGCCTTCTAAAGAACAGCCAGGGTTGATCTCCTCTAGGACTGACTGGTTTGATGGCCTTGCAGTCCAAGGGACTCACAGGAGTCTTCTCCAGCACCAGAGTTCAAAGGCCTCAATTCTTTGGCGCTCAGCCTTCCTTATGGTCCAACTATCACAGCCATACATTGCAACTGGTTTTTCAAGCTAGAGAGGATCAAATAATGAGCGTACACTGAACTGAAGGGGAGTGACTAGATATTTGAGAATACAGAAGGATCGGACACTAGAAACGAAGGGCTTCCTATATTCCCATGTATGGGTAATTGGTCACTAAATGAACTGTTGCAAGTCAAGGACTACCTAATTCGGTGATACAGTGTTTACCGATCACTGTTGTATTTGGGAGGTCGGATGGAATGGGGAAAGGTGGGGGGGGCAAGAGATGGTCAATTCTTCCCTAGCAGAATAATTCATGCGATTCTCCTGCGAGATCGAACCCCTGTAAAATAAATGGGCTTCCCCAGTCTCCTCCTGATGTTCCTTAATGTATTCCTTTGGTCTCACACAATAGAAACGGGAGATGACATTTTGGCTTCCTCTCCCCTTTTTGAGCACTCCTACAGTTCCATACAATGTTTCTTTGGGCCAGGTCTTGATGTTTTGCAAAGAAAGGACCCCCTTCCTTCTCAAAAGAGCTCCCACCAGTTTTGTTCTCAATGAACATCTCTCTCTCCCTCCCTCCCTCCTTCTCTCTCTCTCTCCAGGCTGCGCATTGTGTTCAAGCCACAGATTTTGTGTCGGTTCCCGAGGAGAAACGGAACGAAAACGTTGGACTCTCTCGATGGCGAGGCCTTCGGAAAATGGGGGAACAAGGCCTGCCCGAATCTCCCGCAGAGCACTTTTGTGCAGGAATGCAAATGCATCCCAGCAAAACGGATCATGGACAATAACCCCGGGAAAAGGCAGAGAGCAACAAGCCATCTGTAACTATTTGGTTAACTCTGTATTTTATTTTATTATTTTACGTTCTTCTCCTTGCGACAAAACACTCCATGTTGACATCTGGGGATTAAATAAATCAATAATATCTGGAGTAGGGTTCTTACTTTTTGATAGCCCCTCCTTGTTTGGAAGGAGAAGCTCTGGGTCCATAATTAACCAACGTTGCCCCCTTGAGAAGCTCTGAAGGATGCTTGTTTGCCCAACCAAGTTGAAATGTAAATGGTAAAACGTCAGGACCCCAAACGGCGAGGAAAATGAAGAGTTGTGGGAGGCCTAATTTGCACAAGGGGGGAAGAATGCAGCTCTGAAGTTAGGCTTGAGCTGCTGTAACTCTTCAGAAGTCCTGGGAGAAGGAAACGAGGATGAGGGAGGCGATCGTAACATCAACAATGTTAACTCCTGTTATTTGGTAGCTTAATATTTTTGACAGCTTGGTGTTTTCCGAGTTGTTTGTGAATGAACTCAAAAAAAAAGAAGAGAGGCCTCAACAGATTAGGGCTGTGATGGTGAACCTATGGCACATGTGCTGGAAGTGGCACGCAGAGCTATTTTTCCGGGCATGCGAACTGTCACCCAACTCACTTGCAGCTGCGCATGCGTACGCGCCTCAGCTGGTGTTTGGGCCTCCTGTGCGCATGCGCGCAATTCAGGGGACCCAACTGGTCTTCAGAGCTCTCCTGCACATGCGTGCGTGTTTGTGCACGTGCATGCATTTGTGCATGCGCACGAGAGTACTGGTGCGCATTGTGCACATGCACAGATAGCCCACAGGCATGCACAGAGGGTGTGATTGTGCATGCAATGCACGGTGGGGGCGTGTGCGAAAGCTGTGAGTATGTGCAGATGATGCGGTTGCATGCACAGCGCATGGGGAGGAGCCACATGTTAGCACGGATGGCACGCACACACGCAAAGCACGAACCTGTTCAGCACTTGGCGAGTAAAAGGTTCGCCACCACTGAATTAGGGGATATTTATGCAGAAATCCAGGGAAATAAACAGAATTTCTGCAGAAGAAACATCCCAGGAGATGTTTTAAGTAGTTTTCTGTTGACTTTGACTTTAGAAGTGCTTCTGCAGGAATGGATGAATGGATAAATGAGATAAAACTGGAGGGCAAATTAGTTGCATCTTTCCTGAGGTCACCCTACCTTCTCCGTTAATTTAAAACCTAATCTTCTCACTGGTGGGTGGCAGAATACAGATCACACAACGTACGGAAGTTGTCATCCTCAAACACTTTAAGTCTGCAACGTAGAGACGGCAATGGGCATAAGAGGTCTACCCAGCGCAAGAGGGGCAAGAAGAGATGGCACAGATAAAAGTGACATTGTGGTGTTGTGATGCCAGCCCCACCTTTTCTATCAGCTTTCCCAAAGGGGGAGGCACTTGTGAGGGTGATTTTGTCACTGTGAACAAAACAACAAGATCATGTAGGAGCCTCTGGATCTGTTTTTCTGGATTATCTACTTGGTTTACATGAAAAGTTCTGAGAGATCTAGAATGCTACCCCAGACATATAAGAGCCGCGGTGGCGCAGTGGTTAGAATGCAGTATTGCAGGCTAATTCTGCCGACTGCCAGCAGTTCGATCCTGACTGGTTCAGCCTTCCATCCTTCCGAGGTGGGTAAAATGAGGATCCAGATTGTTGGGGGCAAGAGGCTGACTCTGTAAACCGCTTAGATAGAGCTGTAAAGCACTATGAAGCGGTATATAAGTTTAAGTGCTACTGCTATTTGTCCTTCAGTCTTATAAACGTTCATCTCTTGCTCTCTAGCGTGATCCAAAACATCTGTTTTCTTCACCCTTACAAGACAAGCTGTTGACAGAGATTTTCATGATAGGTTTAGCCTGGACTATTAGGATCTAGCATGTCAGGGAGCACTTAACAACGATTTAATACAAGGATTATTGACATAAAAGATGTAGCAGCTGTTTGGAAATATCCTTCACACTGGCTGCCCTGCTCTTTACTTTGTCAGTTGTATTCTTTATTTTCTTAACTATCCAAAGGCACTCATTCATATTATAGGGATTAAAGTCTAGATGCAGCAGGGAGTAGGAAGTCAAGGCGAAAGCATTTTTTTTTCCTTTGATCCCAAAGAATTGTATTTCAAAAGAAAGAGAAGAGTGTAAAAATCAGAGGTGTGCCACCTTTGACTCCAGGAAATCCCAAATATTTCTGGATATGGGCCTCAGTGGACTACCAAAGAAGTTCCTACGCTCTGGTTTTATTTTAAAGAACGCAAGGGGAAATGATTAGATAGATGAAGAACGTTCTTTTAAGTTCACGTGAAATAGGTAAGAGGTAAAGGTAAAGGTTCCCTTCGCACATATGTGCTAGTCGTTCCTGACTCTAGGGGGCGGTGCTCATCTCCGTTTCAAAGCCGAAGAGCCAGCGCTGTCCGAAGACGTCTCCGTGATCATGTGGCCGGCATGACTCAACGCCAAAGGTGCACGGAACGCTGTTACCTTCCCACCAAAGGTGGCCCCTATTTTTCTACTTGCATTTTTTACGTGCTTTCGAACTGCTAGGTTGGCAGAAGCTGGGACAAGTAACTGGAACTCACCCCATTACATGGCGCTAGGGATTCGAACCGCTGAACTGTTGACCTTTCAATCGACAAGCTCAGCGTCTTAGCCATTGAGCTACCTCGTCATCAGGTTTAATTCTAGTCTGGATCCCACTCACTGCCATTGGCAGAGTGGCATCCAGCATGCCCACTCAAGGGAGAGAGACGTGCCCGTGGAACATGCCACAACAGTTACACAAAAACCTGGGGTCCAAATGGCAGCATGTCTTGGTTGGTTGGTTGATGGGTTGGTTTGCTTGGCTCCCTAATGTTTTGAAAGCAGTTTATTTGGGAAGCAGCAAAGACACCTCCAACATGTTTGATTTAGTCACAGAGAGGCTGGATGACAATTTCATTTTAAGAAGGGATGTATTATTTATTCATTGAATTTATATTGCTGCCTGTTCACACACGGTGACTCAAGGCGTCTTACAGAATATAAAACCTCATTTAAAACAAGAAAGCTAATACAAAATAATCAAATAAATGGGGGAAAGGAAGGGGGAGAAGAGGAGGGGAAGGAGAGGAGGAAAGAAGAAAGTGGAAAAGGATAGAAGAAGGGAGGGAAGGGAGAAAGAGTAGAGGGACAGATAGGAAGAAGGAAAGGGAAAAGGAGAGGAAGAAAGAGAGGGGAAACAAGAGTAGGAGAGAAGGTTAGAAGGGAGGAAGAAGGGAGGTGTGGGGAAAAGTAGAGAAGGAGAGGAGGAAAGAAGAAAGTAGAAGAGTAGAGGGAAGAAGGGAGGGAAAGGAAAGAGAGGAGAGGGAGAAGAAGGATTGTTGTAAAACAAGGGAGATGAAATGGTAGAAGAGCAACTCCGAATATACTTAAATTGCTTAGGATGAAGATTGTATTAGTATGAAAGTTAAAAGTAAAGATGTATGTTAGATAAGAAACTGTACATTTAAGATATGTTTATGAGAAGAAGAAAAAAGAAAAAAAGAAAAAGAAAAGAAAACCCATCTTTGGGACAACTATGATCTCAATGACTGAGAATCTCCATAGAGAAGGGATTGAGAAGTTTCTTATACAGTTAATTCAAGGAACTCCAGTAAGGAGATGGAGAGAATGCTGAAGATCCAGGCGTTATTTGGGGTTCGAGAGGGAGTAATTTGAAGAAGGGATGCTCTGGTTCCTTCCCATCTTCTAACAAACAGATTTGGTTTCCTTTCATGTCCATTTTCTTTAGCGCTTAGTTTAGAAAAATTCCCCAAAAGCGCAACAGGATATATTATACCATCAAAGTGGGCAGGTTTTTTGTTTTTTTTTTAAAGGCAAACATTCCTAATGTACAGTTTTGGGTCAAATCCAAGGATCATTTTCATAAAACGAAATGAAATCTGAAATGGGGGGTGTACGGATGCCAGGAGCCCTTGGGTTTCCTGTGGCTAAGATAAAGGACACGGCCTACCTCCTTTCAACAGCTGCCCTCATTTAAAAGCCCAGCTAGGTTTTAGCAAAACTCACCGCTGACATCCTAAATTGAGCAAATGAACCTCTACTTCACCGGATCAAGGTGGGAAAAAATAAAAAAAGAACGATGGAATATCACCCAGGGAGCAAAAAGCGATCCAGTTCCCAATTTCTCCTGACCTTCCTGGACTTGGTTTCCTTCACTCAGCCTGAAAGTTGGCTCAACTACTCAGTCCGAATTTCTCCAGCAAACCCGAAGCAGGGAGAAAGATGGCTAGGATGTGTTTGCCTCAAAACCTCTGATTTTGACACTTTGGTTCCCGATTCAGGAGACCCAGAGGAAAAGAAACGAGAGATGGGCTTCCAGATCAATGGAGTCTTGTATTGTTGAGGTCTTTCGTTGTTCATATTTGTCAGGTTTAATAACAGCTGTTTCTGTTCAGGAAGAGCTAACAGAACAGTGGGTAGCCATAACTTGCTAGGGTTTCAGAAAACCATGTCTGAAGTTTTATATTTGCCTTTCTGCCCCCCCCCACCCCCCCACACTGGCTGGTCTGCTACTGAGCTACATCCCAATGAGTCTGGGAAGAATATACAGTAGCTCTGTGGGGTCCTTGGTGCTCTCTGAGCTTGGTTGTGTATGGGGTTTTTTTTGCAGATGTTTCATTACAGTTAGCACTGATGATGTTACTTAGCTGGGTAATGAAATGTCTGCAAGAAAACAACTAGGTTCAGAGAGCACCAAGGATCCACAGTCCTCCTCCCTCCCTCCGTCCCTTCCTCCTCCTCCTCTTCCTCCTCCTCTTCCTCCTCCTCTCTGCAAACCTCATTCCCTTCCAGCACTGACAATTGCTGACAACTGACAGTTTGGTTATTACTCTATCATCTATCTATCTGTCTGTCTGCCTGTCTGTCTATCATCTATCTGTCTGTCTATCTATCTATCTATCTATCTATCTATCTAGCTATCTAGCTATCTAGCTATCTAGCTATCTGTCTGTCTAGCTATCTAGCTATCTAGCTATCTAGCTATCTCTCTCTCTCTCTCTCTCTCTCTCTCTATCTATCTATCATCATATCTATCTATCTATCTATCTATCTATCTATCTATCTATCTATCTATCTATCTAATCTATCTCTATCATCATCATCATTATCTATCTGTTGATCATCTTTCTTTCTTTCTTTCTTTCTTTCTTTCTTTCTTCTATTTCTATAAAATTATTTACAAAATTATTTACTTATAAGAAACGCACACACATTATGAATGCCTAAAATAGCCTGTGAACTTGGACAGGGGGGCAAAAGCATTACATTTCTTCATTGTTCAAAATGATTTAAGTGGACACATTCTATTTGAGGGCAGGGAAGGGGTTACATCAAGCCACTTGCATTAAAAATCTGCAAAGTAATTTCTGCTTTAGCCTTTCTTTTGCAGTGTCAGAAGCTGATGATGTGAAATTTCACAGGGGCTCAGAACTGGTAATCATCTGGATGCAGGAAGGGAAAACAACCGTTATCTTTGCATCTTTCTTTGACGTTCGTTTGGCTATTGTTTGTAACAGGCATGAGGCCAAATTGGGAGTTTATGGGTGTTCTCCTAAAAGAGATGTTATCTTATGGAAATAGGAGGAGACTTCGGAATAAGGAAACGTTGTAGTGGGAAGAGGACTCAAATAAAATCTAAATACAGATGAGATTTAAATATAAAGCTCATTATGCAAAGTTTGCTTGCAAGAAGACAATTGAAGAGGCCTTTTTAATGACAACTATGATGGCTAGTTTATTTTTCATTTACTGAATTTCTACTCTGTCGATCTGGGTCTCCAATAGTTAAGGAAGCTTGAAGTGATTGAAATCAAAAAGAGAAAGGAAGAAATATAAACGAACAAATAAATATAAACTAGAGCAATGTTAGTGGGTGTGAATTAACAAATAAATAGAAACTAAAGCAATGTTAGTGGGTGTGAATTTATATATATAGTGTGCATATACGGACTTAATTGTTGAATACGTACATACCAAAGAGACCCCTTCTTACACCGAGACTTTTCAAGAGAGAGAGATGACAAGGTCTTTAAAAAAAAAAAAGGAAAAAAAGGAAGCGATATGAGAATACAGTCATTCCTAGTTAAAGGTCACCTTGACTTTTAATCTAAACTGTCATCCATTCTTTCTCATTAAAATATTTGATAAGAATTCTTTGCTTGACCGAACAGCAAGGAATACCTTAAAAATGACACTCTTTGCTCTCGAGGTGGCTGCTATGTCACAAGTAAATAATTATCTGCCTGCTAGAAAATAAAATCATTATCTGAATTATATACAAGGAACAAATAAAAAGGGTGTATTTACACATTGTTAATCTACTCTTCTAAGGAGGAAACATATCTCAAGATTGAATTTTCTTTCAAGATTGGAGGGTTTTTTTTTTTCTTTCTTTCTTTCTTTTTGCCACCAAACTTAAGTTTCTGTACCCAACTCTTCTATTCTCTGGTACTTTTCTAATTTCTTCACCATACTATAGCATACATTATCGTTGCAATCATCTGAAGGATAGCTAGATCCCATGCAGCAGTGGTGAAATCCAAATTTTTTTACTACCGGTTCTGTGGGTGTGGTTTGGTGGGCGTGCTGTGGCTTGGTAGGTGTGGCAGGGGAAGGATACTGCAAAATCTCCATTCCCACCCCATTCCAGGGGAATGATACTGCAAAATATCTAGTAGTAGTAATATCTACTAGTAGTAGTAATATCTACCACTAGCCTTGGTAGTAGAGTGGTTTAAAGCACCTGTTATTAACACAGGTGCCTGCAATTACTGCAGGTTCGAATCTTACCAGGCTCAAGGTTGACTCAGCCTTCCATCCTTTCTAAGGTACGTAAATTGAGGACCCAGTTTGTGGGGGCATTAAGCTGACTTTGTATAAATATACAAAAGTATGAAGGCTATTGCTTAATGCATTGTAAGCCACCCTGAGTCTCCGGAGAAGGGCGGCATATAAATCAAATAAATAAATAAATAAAATCCCCATTCCCACCCCACTTCAGGGGAAGGATATTGCAAAATCTCCATTCCCACCCCACTCCTGGGGGAAGGATACTGCAAAATCCCCATTCCCTCCCCACTCCAGGGGAAGGATATTGCAAAATCTCCCTTGCCACCCCACTCTAGGGCGAGCCAGAGGTGGTATTTGCCAGTTCTCCGAACTGTACAAAATTTCCACTACCGTTTTTCCAGAACCTGCTGGATTTCACCCCTGCCGTACAGGTTTATTTTTTTTAAAAAAAAACCTATAAAGGAAAAGATGTCCCATAATCAAGCATGAATTATCAGAATGACAGAATCAAAAGGGACCTTGGAGGTTTCCTAGTCCAGCCTCCTGCTCAAGCAGGAGATCCTCTGTTCAGAGGGTCCAATCTTGGCAACTTTAAGAGTTGTGGATTTAAATGCTGAGAATTCCCCAGTCAGCCTTGATTCTGGAAGCTGAAGTTTTTTTTATATATATATATAATTTGATTTATATGCCGCCCTTCTCCGGAGACTCAGGGCGGCTTACAATGCGTTAAGCAATAGCCTTCATCCTTTTGTATATTTATACAAAGTCAGCTTATTGCCCCCACAAACTGGGTCCTCATTTCACCTACCTTAGAAAGGATGGAAGGCTGAGTCAACCTTGAGCCTTGGAGAGATTCGAACCAGCAGTAATTGCAGGCAGCTGTGTTAAAAACAGGGTGCTTAGACCACTGTACTATCAAGGCTCTTATACAACTCATAAAGTCACCAAGGTTGGACACCCTTGCCCTACACCATTCTGGACAAATGGTTGTCCAATTTCTTCTTATTTGTTTATTTATTAAATTTCATTGCTGCCTATCTCCCCTCCTGGGTGACTCTGGGTGGCTTACAAATGATACAAACAGGTGAAAGATAATGATTAAAATGAACCAACATTAAAACATTATTAAAACCTGTGCTAAAACCATGCCTAAAAAAGCTGATCGATGGATGGGAGAGAGATGAAAACCTCCAGTGATGGAGCACCCATAACTTCTGAAGGCAAGCCCTTGATTAATTTATTCTAACTGGCTATTAATTCTGATGATTACATTTTATTTATTTATTAAATTTCTACACCACCCATGTGGTCTAAGAGACTCTGACATGACCAGGTCATATAGTTTCTTGGCAATGTTACAAAAATGGCTCTTGTTACCACCCTGGAATTTTCTGATGATGTTATATTCAAGTTGTCAGGGTTCTAAGTAACACCCTCAATGAAGTATTAACTCAGTTTGATCCTTCTCAGCAGTTTACTAACTTTCCTTAACAGGTTTGGTAAGCTGCTGCCAACTCCTGAGATAGAATAGCCCTGATTGATTGATTGATTGATTGATTGATTGATGGTTGATTGATTGAGAGATTGGTTGATTATATGCCATTGGCTTAGGGTTGATTCAAGGTCATCACGTAGATAGATGGTCTCCAGACAATCTGTCCCCATCATGGTCTCCCAAAAGTGCACCACATGTCTACTGCAATGGAGACCATCCATCGTGTTCCTTTCACCTTCCCCATCATTATGGACTTATCAAGATATGGTCTTTGCACTGTGTCCAAAGTATGATCAATTGAGTCTGGTCATTTGTACCTTGAGTGAGAATTTGATGCCCGACAGTTCAGCTCTTCCTTTCCAGCTTGCCATCTGGGCTGGCGGGCTGAGTTCCTTGCTGAAAATATTCAGCCTTCAATCTCAGCTGGCTTCATTCTCCGAAGGTACTCGATGGAAGGGAGCCCTTGGAACTGCTTCCCGACCCCTTTTATGCCTGCATTCTTTTATTACGAATCCATATTCAGAGAAGTTAATATATAAAGATGTACAATATGACTAGAAAGGGCACCGTGACACCGTTGGCTGAATAGCTGGGTTATTATTACAGCTGCCTTTCAGCTATTTTCAAGAGCTCTCCTTAGCCTTTTGTGCGAAAGTCTTTGGTGAGAGAGTCAAGTGTGTACGCCGATAAGACCTTGGCGACGTAATCACCAGCCTTCATTCTCCATTGACGGCACCATGCGGCCAATTCACAAACATTTTCATATTAATATCGAGCAATTTCCCTACATTCTAATCCATCAAAGTAGGCTATTAATCCTTCTCTGTAGCATCTGCTATTCAAATGCTAACAATTTTCTCCTCGCGCGCGGAAACATTTGTCCTACAGCTCCTTATACAAAGACCGGCATATTGTCAGCGGTGATTGATCAGAGCATTAATAGAAGAGTTGCAAGGTAAATCACATCAATGAAATCATAGGTCTGTGAACAACAGGAAGAGAAAGGTGGGCAGAAGAGAAAGAATTCGAAGGAATCAACTGAATGCAGGAGATAATCAAAGTATGGAGCCCATTGACTGCATTAAATTGGTCCTTATGGTCTCGTTGACTCCACTGTCCATTAAAACAGGACTTGGGGCTCTACGGTTGAGAGATAACCTATCCGATTCCCCTCCCCCCCCCCGAATTAAAAAAAATGCTCTGAGAAAGATTAAGAAAGGATGGATGGAGTATGGACTTGAAAACAAAGCACAGTCTATAATCTTTCCAGGACACCTGTTAAGTAAAAAACAGTCATCATCTCCTCTGATAATATTAATTAGAACAATTAATCAGTGGAACGACTTGCCTCCAGCAGTTGTGAGAATGCTCCAACACTGGAAGTTTTTAAGAAGAGATTGGATTTGTCTGAAATGGTCTGGGGTTTCCTGCCTGAACAGAGGGTTGGACTAGACAACCTCTAAGGTCCCTTCCTACTCTGTTATTCTGTATAATGCAAATTGTATTCTGGTCTATATAGATAGGACAACCATTGGTCTGCGGTGGTAGAGGGTTTCCTGCCTGAACAGAGGGTTGGACTAGACAACCTCTAAGGTCCCTTCCTACTCTGTTATTCTGTATAATGCAAATTGTATTCTGGTCTATATAGATAGGACAACCATTGGTCTGCGGTGGTAGAGGGTTTCCTGCCTGAGCAGGGGGGGTGGACTAGAAGACCTCCAAGGTCCCTTCCAACTCTGTTATTTCCATTCTGGTTACTGGTGAGGTTAAGAAGAAAGAGTCAGAGGACTTCAAGAACAAGAGAAACTACCTGAAAGGAGAGGAGGCTAACCAGGCTGGTCCTTTTGTCGTAGCTGCCCTGTCATTCACCTTCCTGATTATATTTGTCCTTCTTGGCACTAATAAGATTGTTAACACTCATTTTCCAGCCGGCTGGCCATTTTCCATGGCTGTTGTTCTGAGTTTCCTGTGAAAGATGGCTCTGTAGTACTAGTTGTAACCGTTCAGTCATGCCTGGTTCTCGATGGCTTGTATAGTTTTAACCGCATTTTGATTAAAACTACTTGAAATACCTGCAGTCTCCTGGGACCAAAAATGGGCCATGGGGGGTGTGTGTGCCACACCCTTCTGTGCTTCACCCCCACCCCTGTGCATTTGTGCGCAGCCCCTCCCCCACGCACATGCACACATCTCCCGCATGTGCCCTGCCCTCCATCCCGAAAATCAGCTGGCCGGAGAGAGGCACGCATGCGTGGTAGAGCTGAGCTAAGCGACGGCTCACGTGCTTAGTGCTCTGGTACCTAAACCATAGGTTTGCCATCATGGGTATAGGGTTTCCTGCTCAAGGGAGAAGTATGCTAGCTTTAATCAGTACTTGTTTTCTCTTTTTTCCCCCTACCTATATTGTAATTTCTTTTGAGTGACTACTTACGCCTTTTCTGTACTTTGCCTAATGTTACTTCTTTCAAAAGAACGATGGATGTGAATCTGCTTGTTTATCCCTCCATCCCTCCGCCCACCCACCCACCAGTGGTGGGTTCCTCCCAGTTTGGCCCGGTTCGGCCGAACCGGTAGCGGTGATATGACATCACCGAACCGGTTCTGCCCCCCCGCCCCCCGCCCCCCACGTTATTCTTATCTTTTATTTGGCCCCACCCCCAATCTATTGCTGCCTCCTGAGTCCCAGCTGATCGGCTAGAAGGAAAAAAACTGTTTAAACTCTTGCCACGGGGCTTCAAAGGGCCGCCTTACAGCTGATCAGTGTTAAAAGGCAGTGTGGTGGTAGACCGGTGCCTCCAAAAACAAATGAGTAGACCAGTGCCTGCAAAAATAAATGAGTAGACCAGTACAGTTCTGCAAGCAGTTAAAAGCCTGGTAGACCAGTACCTCTGCTAAATCCTAAAGAATTGTCACATGACCATCAAGCCACGCCCACAAAATAAGCCACACCCACAGAACCAGTAGTAAAAAATTTTAGAACCCACCCCTGCCACCCACCATCATCTCTCTATCTTGGAGAATATCAGGACTACAGGAGTCCTTTACCGTTTCCTGCATAGATCTTAAATCTAGATTCTCTGTTTTGAACTGGATCTTGTTTGGGCAACAGCCTCCTAACCGGTCAGTTTTCCTCATCCATGGGCCACTATCCTCTACACACACACACACACACACACACACACACACACACACATCCCCAAATCTAGACCCTGTTTTCCTCCTAGAAAATATCCAATGTCACTCAACTGTCGAAGCTCGGTGCACGTGCTGTGAATCTGCAGTTCTGCATGCCTCTCTGCACACACCTGCACTTTCCCTGCCAAGTTGTGAAGCCTTTCAACCAAAGCAAAACCAAACAACACCTAACAAACACCCTTCTCCCCCGTCCCCCACCCCCACCCCACCCCATCTAAAATATCCTAACAGCATTTTTACATACCAGGCAGCAGGAAAAAGTAGGGGGGAAAGAAATCTGTCAGTGACTTATTATTCCAAACCCCTCTTTTCAGATTTAATCCCCAAAATTGATTTTTTTTTTTAAAAAAAAAGGATAATAGAAAAAGCAATGTGTAAGCCTATACTTCATAAACACTTCTTTAAAGATTTCCTAATTATTTTAAGTGCTTTTTCCAGTGCTGGCACTCAAGCGGCAGCTGGTTTGTGTGATGTCATCCTTTGGTCCTGTTGTCTCTGCAGTAAAAGTTTAGGGTTAAGAAAGGGATATAATCAGGGGTGAAATGCTCCCAGTTTGGACCGGATCGCCTGATCCGGTAGCGATGGCGGCAGGTGGTTCAGAGAACTGGTAGCAAAAATCCCTGCCCCCCACCCCATGCCCAGCTGAGCCGTGCGATCATCAGAGGCTTTTTTTTTACTTTTTTTTTTTAATTTGATTTATATGCCGCCCTTCTCCGGAGACTCAGGGCGGCTTACAATGCGTTAAGCAATAGCCTTCATACTTCTGTATATTTATACAAAGTCAGCTTATTGCCCCCACAAACTGGGTCCTCATTTCACCTACCTTAGAAAGGATGGAAGGCTGAGTCAACCTTGAGCCTGGTAAGATTCGAACCTGCAGAAATTGCAGGCAGCTGTGTTAATAACAGGGTGCATTAAACCACTGTACTACCAAGGCTCTCTCTTTTAAAAGCATTTTTTTCTTCGGCTGAAAAAAAATGCTTTTAAAAGTAAAAAAAAAAAGCCTCTGACGATCGTGCGGCTCAGCTGGGATCGTCAGAGCCTTTTAAAAGCATTTTTTCTACAACCTCTTTGGCCGAAGAGGTTGTAGTAAAAATGCTTTTAAAAGTAAAAAAAAAAAAAAAAGTTGGCCACGCCCACCTAGTCACATTACCCCACCACCACCAAGCCACGCCCACAGAACCGGTAGTAACGAATTTTACATTTCGCCACTGGATATAATAATAATTAAACCCCAAGATTGTGGCTGTAGAGGCAAATGCAGGGAAGACAAAGGAAGTTCCTTGCTCTTTTCCACTATTAAAGCATGAGAATTAGCTTTCATTATTAGCTCTTTTCTCCCCCACCATCAAACATTAAACATGGATGCAATTAGCTATCAAGTACTATAACCATGTTGTGTTCTCCAATATTAATGGGAAGCACTTTCCTACACTGTGTTCTTCCTAATGGGCTAAATGAGAGCCATGTGTCTACAAAGAGAGAATCAAGAGAACACATTTCCTGTTATCTTTGACTCTGAGAGCCCAAAGAGAGTGAGAATGAACCCAGATCCAAGGAGGTGATCTACCACAATAAAATGCGAACCTCGGGAAGTTTAGAAAACTCCTAAAGCCATCCGAGCAGGTAATAAATGTTATCCTTCATAAGGTTTTATTTTAGCATGCCTTACAGAGTTCAGCTTTAAAACATGCTGGGCAGATTAGTGACCTTACCAGATGTTGCACAGAAAATGTAGAGGGGGGGGCATTCTTCATTCAGAGGGGGTTGCAATGTTTAGAGTCAAATCTGAAAGCTAAAAATTGAACTTTAGTTAAAGTGGATTCCTGAGAACGCCAGGGATATGCCCATGTATCAAAGAATGCTTTGATATGGATGATGGAGAAAGAAACACACCAAATTTGCAGACGATACTAAGCTGGCAGGAATAGCTAACACTCTAAAAGATAGGCTCAAGATCCAGATGGATCTTGATAGACTTGAACACTGGGCCCTATCTAAGAAAATGAAATTCAATGTAGAGAAAAGTAAAGTCTTACACTTAGGTGAGAAAAACCAAAAGCACAGATATAAACTGGGGGAAATCAGGCTTAATAGCAGTGACTGAGACAGGGATCTTGGAGTCTTAATGGACAATCAGCTAAATAGGAGCCAGGAGTGTGCAGCGGCAGCTAAAAAAGCCAACGCAATCCTAAATTGCATTAACAGAGAGATACAATCAAGATCAAGTGAGGTACTAATACCACTCTATAAAGCCCTAGTAAGACCACACCTAGAGTACTGCATTCAGTTTTGGTCATTGCACTGTAAAAAAGATGTTGAGATTCTGGAAAGAGTGCAGAGAAGAGCAACCAGGATGATTAGGGGACTGGAGACTAAAACATATGAAAAACGGTTACAAGAACTGGGCATGTCTAAGTCTAGTGAAGAGAAGGACCAGGGGAGACATGATAGCAGTCTTCCAATATTTGAGGGGCTGCCACAGACAGGAGAGGGTCAAGCTGTTTTCCAAAACACCTGAAGGCCAGGCAAGGAATAATGGATGGAAACTGAACAAGGAGAGATTCAACCTAGAAATCAGGAGGAACTTTCTGACAGTGAGAACAACCAACCCATGGAACAGAAGTTGCCTTCAGAAGTTGTGGGAGCTTCATCACTTGAGACTTTAAAGAAAAGATTGGACTGCCATTTGTCAGAAATGGTGTAGGGTCTCCTGCTTGAGTGGGGGGTTGGACTAGATGACCTATAAGGTCCCTTCCAACTCTGTTAATCTGTTAAATGATAAAAAAAAGTGAGAGTGAAAGAGAGAGAGAGAGAGAGAGAGAGAGAGAGAGAGAGAGAGAGAGAGAGAGAGAGAGAGAGAGAGAGAGAGAGAGAGGATAGAATAGGTAGATAGATAGATAGATAGATAGATAGATAGATAGATAGATAGATAGATAGATAGATAGATAGATAGATAGATCTAACTTATAAACCCTGGGATCTTTCATCCAAATTCTAATTGAGATCTGACTCTTCTATTTTTCTTATTTCAAGATCAGTCAATGTTAGGGGAGACTAAATCACACATCTTCATGGTCAGCTTTTTCTTTGGCAATGTAACAATATCACCTCTCAATACCTTTCACAAATAAAATTATGCATATAGATCCAGGTAATTGCTGCACGCTGCATTTTCAAATATGGGGAAGTATCATCTCTCTCTCTCCCTCTCTCCCTCCCTCCCTCTACCTCCTTGTCCCAACAACCTGAGATATGACCTAGATCCAGAATAGCACTTAGTAAAATCTAATCTAATTTAGTTTGCATTTTCTCCTCTACCAGAATTTGATTACAATGCACACGTCACGTATTCTACACCAAGCCAACTTTTTCCTGCTCCTTCCCTCATATCATAACAGGTAAGCAGCCTTAAGGGCCATCAGGTTGATTATAGGATAGATTTTCAAGAACTGCAGCCAAACTTTGTCAGATGCGCTACAGATTTTGGCACCTTTGGTGGCAGGAGTAGAAAGAGGAATGAAACACATGGAATGGCAAGAAAGCTCGTTTGGAAATCAACAGTGATCACTGGAAACTTGCAGTTGTAAACCCAAGTAATATTATTCCTACAAGTAGCATCTTCATTCTTGAGGAGAAAGTAGGTTATTTATTCTCAACAGCTTGCTAGGCCCAAATCTGTCCGACTGGGTCAGGGGTCTGCAACCTTAAATACTCAAACAGCCATTTGGACCCATTATCCACAGAAAAGAAAACACCGGGAACCACAAAACCTAGGTGGGCATGGACAACTTGATGTCACTTTATTAATTTGAATTAGACAGAAATGTTAGAAACGGAGATGTCAAACTATGTCCATTGTTTTTTAAAATTTGAATTATTAATAAAAAACTTTTTATATAAAAAAAGAGAGACTAGACTGCTATTTGTCAAAAATGGTGTAGGGTTTCCTGCTTGGATGGGGGAGGGGGTTGGACTAGATGACCTACAAGATCCCTTCCAACTCTGTTGATCTGTTAAAGTTGGGGCCAAGAAGTTGTTGTGATTAAGTTCTTGTTGTGATTAAATGAGAAAAAGGAGACAAACGCACAGGTCCACGCTTCCTTCTATGATGGACATGTCTGTGCTGTGTTTAATGCCCACCTCTTCGCCTAACAAAGCTTGTCCTTGTTTCCTAGCATTGCCTCTCAACTTCTCAGAGTGAGCCACCATCCTTTTCAAGCATCCCTCCGGATCGGCTTCATTCTTTTGCCTCCTTCAGTTTGGAGAGGCAATAAAATCTTTCACGGGCTGACAAGTAGGAAAGCAGAGCAGCCACCGAGAGTCCCGGTTCATTCAAGAAAGCTGCCTTTTCTCATTTTAATTGGCCGCCTAATTAGAATGTTTATGAGTCCTGAGATTTTTTGGCCAGGGATGAGAAGGCAGGGCGGCCAATTACGCTGTAGGCTTTGTGTGTATGTGTTTTAATCTGGCAGGAATTGTTGGGTACCCCCCTACACACACCATTCTTGTCTGTCTCCCTTCTATGCAACAGTTTCTCCCAACACTTTGATTTGAAGTCATGTAGCTCCCAAGTCAAGATTTTACATCAAGCTGTATTTATTCAATACTTGGGGGGTTTTTTTGGTTTGTTTTAGGGATAGAATTCCATACCTTCTTTCTGTGTATCTGTCTCTCTCTCTGTTTCTCTCTCTCTCTCTCTTTCCTGAAAATACCTTAGCATAACCAAGAATAGGAATCAAGTGCCAGTAAGGTTTATAACTTCACTCAACCCACTGGTTAGAGATAAGGCTGAAGACGGAGGCCTTTGATGGACTTGATTCATTCCCCAGCTTTGTCTTCTCTGGCTCGGGGAATGACTTCATTCTAGGAGATGAGGTCATTCAAGTCAAGGTAATAAACTTTCCAAAATTCACATGGAAGTTGGTCCTCCCCCCCATAGATAACTTCAGCAGTGGGGTAGGGTTGAAGGGAGGGAGAGAGGGAAAAGAGGAAGGGAGGGAGGGAGAGAGAGAGAGAGAAAGAGAAAGAGAAAGAAAGAACCAGAAGGAAAAGAAAAGAAAGAAAGAAAGAAAGAAAGAAAGAAAGAAAGAAAGAGGGAGGGAGGGAGGGAAGGAGAGAGAGAGAGAAAGAAAGAACCAGAAGGAAAAGAAAAGAAAGAAAGAAAGGGAAAGCAAAGAAAGAAGGAAAGAAAGAAAGAAAGAAAGAGGGAGGAAAGGAGAGAGAGAGAGAGAGAGAGAGAGAGAAATAAAAAAAGAAAAGAACCAGAAGGAAAAGAAAAAAGGAAGAAAGAAAGGGAAAGGGAGGAAGGAAGGTAGGAAGGAAGGAAGAAAGAAGAAAAAGAAAAGAAATATTAGCCTATTAGATTCTATTTTAAGATTATATATCACAGACAGACACACAGACATTCACGCAGGCACGCATGAGCGCAAACACACACACACACACACACACACACACACACACACACACACACACAAGATCCTTGAAGAAGATGTGGCTAAAGCTGTGAATTGATGTCCCTTAAACCGCCCCTTAAAAATATTCAAGCCATAACTCAACATTCCGGGTGTCTCAGTAATATTCAATTTCAAATTTATGGCATTTTCAAATAGGATGATTTCCCTCCCACATGCAATAAATTTTGGCGGGTGGTGGTGGTGGGGAATTGCATATGCCACCTTATCATGACAGTTGCTTTATCTACCCAGCTGACTGAAGCCTCGTCACTTTCTATAATCTGAATTCACAAATCAACTGTCTTCTTCACTTCAATGATTATTGCTGATGGGCCTTTCACAAGGCGGAAGGGGAAGGAAAGGAGAGGAGGGGAGGGGGGGGCCCGCACGGCTGAAATCTCCCCCCAAGTTGACAAGGGTAATAGATGGAGAGGTGAGGAGAGCCATCCATCGTGGCCACTGCATTGTATTGTTTTGAGTGATACACAGCAACACAACCCCATCAACTCTCCTCCTCTTTTGACCTCAGAAAAATAAATGGGACGAGAGATCGTTGCTTAGGTGGCTCATTGCATTTAAGTGCCAGTAATCACCAAAGGACACTTCTTGACCCTTTCAGAAATGGGGACAGGGAGAATGCAAAGTTGGGGACATCTTAAAGACTAACCAACTTTGTTAGCCAGTTTTGGTTAAGGGGTTAAGGCACCAGGCTAGAAAGCAGGAAATCGAGAGTTTAAGTCCTACCTTAGCCATGGGCCTGTCCAGTGGTGGGATTCAAATATTTTTACTACCGGTTCTGTGGGTGTGGCTTGGTGGGCATGGCATGGCTTGGTGGGCATGGCAGGGGAAGGATACTGTAAAATCTCCATTCCCACCGCACTCCAGTAGAAGGTTACTGCAAAATCCCCATTTCCTCCCGATCAGCTGGGACTCAGGAGGCATATAATAGATGAGGGAGGGGCCAGTCAGAGGAGGTATTTACCGGTTCTCCGAACTGCTCAAAATTTCCACTACTGATTCTCCAGAACTGGTCAGCACTTGCTGAATACCACCTCTGGGCCCGTTACTCTCTCTCTCTCAACCCAACCTATCTCACAGGGTTGTTATTGCAAGGAGAATAGGAGGAGTAAGGTGCCCTGGATATATTTACCTCTTTTGGAGATTCCCATTCCTATTAATTCTTTTTTAAAAAAATGTATTACCTCTTTGGAAGCTAGAGAAGATCTAGGAACAGACGTATCAAAACACAACATGGAAGGTAAATGTCTATGGAGATTCTCAGTCCTCCAGGTCATGATTGTCCCAAAGATGCTTTCTTCGAAAGGCAACTGGACTTTCTTGAAGGCGTTTCGCTTCTCATCCAAGAACTGAAGAAGCTTCTTGGACAAGAAGCGAAACGTCTTCCATGAAAAACAAAGGAAGTCAAAATGCCTTTTGAGAAAGCATTTTTGGGACAATCGTGGAATAGCAGTCGAGAAAGCAGGCTCCACCAACAGAGAAGACCTCTGAATCGCAGCTTGATCAAACTCACAGGGTCGCTTCCAATGATGTACCCCCTCATGCAGTGGTGAAATCCTACTGGTTCGCACCGGTTCAGGTGAACTGATAGTGATAAAAACTACCGGTTCATCTGAAAAGCTACAGGTTCCTCCAAACTGGTATTTCCGACCATCAGCTGGGCCGCGTGATTTAAAATTGCTAGAAAGCAGGAAATCCTGCTTTTTAATGAATCTAAATCGCGCGGCACAGCTGCTCCCCTCCTCGCTATGCTACTTACCTTCCCAAGCCTCCTTTTTCCACACGAAGCGTATTTTTGGCACATACTGCGCATACACACAGGCGCAGTGTGCATTCTGTGCACAATGCACATGCACGAGCAGCGAACCGGTAGCAAACCAGGGAAGATTTCACCACTGCCCTCATTATTTAATTTTTTATTTTGTCGAGTACGTATTAGATAATATATATAAGTATAAGCATGAATTGAATACATAAAATGAATACAATTAAAGGGAACATTAGGACAGGGACGGTAGGCACGCTGGTGCTCTTATGCACGCTCCTTACATGTAGAGTTTCTTTCTTTTTTAAAAAAAATTATTAAATTTCCAAAGATTAAAATACACAGTACAAAAAGAAACATAATACACACAAAAAAAGTAAGAAAAATACACACATACTCACAAAAAATAATATATATATATAAACAACCAAAATCAAACAAACTTTTCTGCATCGGTATCTCTAGCCTATTTAACCTCTTTACACAAATTCTACTTCTAAATATCTGTATCTTAAACTTACATCTAAGATAAAGATATACATGCAGAGTTTCTATCTGCACACAGTTTTTGGTAAATACGGCAGGTACATAGCCACCCTTGCAATTAAGGTTTTGACATTCCTAGGCTCTTGCAATAGAGAAAGAATGGAGAGGGGCTAGTCAGGTTTTGGAGCCAGCAGACCACATCCCAATGGCCACCCAATTTCTCCATAAATTGACTAAACCCAACCGTTTGGTTGATCAGATTGAGTTCACGTAAGTGGGAAACACAGAGAAATTGCAACCGTCAGTTCTTTAAATACTCTAGCTATCAAGCGCAGCCTAATTTGGCATGTTCCAGCAGTCAGGTGCACTGTTTCCTAATTAAATTATTCAACAAAACATTGACGATAAAGCATTCTGCTAAAACCTAATTAAGAGTGTGATTCGATAAAAGCCCATTCTGCAGTTTTCATTTACATTTTCAAAGATGGAAGAGCCCATCGGGGGAGTAAAGGCGGCAGGGGGGGAGAGAGGGAATGGTCCCTGTGTCACTATTTCATGCCATTTATATCTTCCGCTTTGCAGGTTCCATCAAATGTTTCTTTTCGCGAGGAAGACTTTTTGAAGGATAGAGAGAAGTGTTGCAGATTCAGATCTTAGCAAATCATTCGTGATGGGTGGCCCTTTTCACTAATATTACAAGGAAGGAGGGGAGAGAAAATGAAACAGAAAAGGAAGGAAGGATGGAGTCTAAAGAAAGGGAGGGAGGAGGGAAAGAAAGAATGAAGAAAACAGGAGGGAGGGGGAAGGGAGGGATGGAGGGGAGAGAAAATGAAAGAGAAAAGGAAGAAGGATGGAGTCTAAAGAAAGGGAGGGAAGGAAAGAGTGAAGGAAAAAGGGAGGGGGAAGGGAAGGAAGGAAGGAAGGAAGGAAGGAAGGAAGGAAGGAAGGAAGGAAGGAAGGAAGGAAGGAAGGAAGGAAAATTTCGCAAAGGCATCATTAAGTGGCCTCCTTGAAGTCTTGGCCCATTTTCAAGCTACATATGGTCCATAATCTTTTAAAACGTGCAACTCGAGTCTCAATTTAATTATGTAATAGCCCAAATGGAATTACACTGCAGATGAAGTGCTGTGCCTCAGCACAAGCAGAGGCTGAAGCTGAATTGCCTGACCTACGCCGTTTTAATGGGGCTGCTTACATTGCAGAGTTAAACATGGATTTATGTCTCATAAGCAAATAGCAAGCAAGATTGGTGTAACATTTCCCAGGCATTGTGGGAAATCCTGGTCTCAGGGTCAAATACCCTCTAGTGGAGCAGGCCTCCTTCAATGGGTTTTTACCAGCCCGGAGGTGTGTTTTTACACATTGGGGTTTTTTCTTTAAATTAGATAAAGATAAAGGTTCCCCTCACACATATGTGCTAGTCGTTCCTGACTCTAGGGGGCGGTGCTCATCTCCATTTCAAAGCCGAGGAGCCAGCGCTGTCCGAAGACGTCTCTGTGGTCATGTGGCTGGCATGACTCAATGCCAAAGGCACACAGAATGCTGTTATCTTCCCACCAAAGGTGGTCCCTATTTTTCTACTTGCATTTTTGACGTGCTTTTGAACTGCTATGTTGGCAGAAGCTGGGACAAGTAATGGGAGCTCACCCCGTTACACGGCATTAGGGATTCGAACCACTAAACTGCCGACCTTTCGATCGACAAGCTCAGCGTCTTAGCTACTGAGTCACCGCGTCCCTTTTTTTAAAAAAAAAATTACATCTACAGAAAAATCAAGATCTAGTAAAAAGAAGCCATCTATTGCATAAGCCTCTGGTTTATAGGAACTGTTTTGACTGTGGTCAACTAATTCTTGTTCATTGCAATGTTTGCAGGACAAGTGATGTCACATATGTCACACAGATAGGTATAGATAGGCAGGCACATAGAGACACCTTTGACCTTTTGGTGGAGGGGGGGTTAGTACCGTGTTGTAGAGATATTGGAGCTTGGGACCCTGCTTTCTTTGGAGGTTCCATAAGGCCATCACTTCTCGAGGTCTACTCTGGATCCTTCCTAAATTAGGCATTGTCTTTCGGGAAAGATTCAGACGAGTGGAACAGGCGCCAGGAAAGATAACAAAAATGATTGGGACTCTGCACAATGAATACCATTAAGAAAGAGTGAAGAAATGGGGGGGGGGAGAAAACAAGGCTAAAGGGGGATATGACAATACCATTCAAGAGTAGATGATAGACAGACAGATATAGAAGACAGACAGATGGATGATAGATAATGATAGATTGTCTTGGTCCATGTACCAAACGAATGACCCATTGGGATCCCCATATCAAAACAAGTTACTTTATGTGCTGCCAGAACCTGAAAATAACATTTAACACAGCACAGTCCTTAGACAAAATGTTTTTTTTTTTAATTTGATTTATATGCCACCCTTCTCCGGAGACTCAGGGTGGCTTGCAATGTGCTAAGCAATAGCCTTCATCCTTTTGTATATTTATACAAAGTCAGCTTATTGCCCCCACAACTGGGTCCTCAATTTACCTACCTTAGAAAGGATGGAAGGCTGAGTCAACCTTGAGCCTGGCGAGATTCGAACCTGCAGTAATTGCAGGCAGCTGGTCTTAATAACAGGGTGCTTTAGACCACTGTACTACCAAGGCTCTTGGTTGAGATCTGCATACATGGGACTGATTGGGGTAGATTGTAAGGGTGACACCGAAATATAATTTGGTGTCATTTTATTCTATTTTATATTCTATTGTATCTTATCCTATAACTATTGTAGTTTACCCTACTCTTATTTTAAATTGTTTGTATAAGATTTTATTGGCGATATGTGTTTGCACCTTGTGCTTTGTTATGGCCTATATAGGCTAATCAAAGCTATCATTTTAAACTGTAGTTTATTCCAATTTCATTTTAAATCGTATTCTGTTCCAATTTCATTTTAAATCGTGTTTTATGCACTTCCATTTTAAATTGTTTTTATCAGATTTGAGTAATAATTTGTGTCTAGAACTCTGTACTTTGATATGGCCCAAGGGCTAATCAATGAAGTAATAGATAGATAGATAGATTTTGTGTGTGTGTCTGTGTGTGTGTGTGAGAGAGAGAGAGAAAGAGAGAGAGAGAGAGAGAGAGGATGGAAACAGATAGATGGATGGACAGACAGACAGACGGACAGACAGATTTAGCTTTTAAAACTATTGTTTGTATTCTTACACTTCCCATGTTGGTCTATGACCATAATAAAGATTTGATTGATTGACTTTTCAAATAACCAAAGAATATCACGTCTTAACAAGACAATTCTTCTGCCTTGTTCCAGAGTGTCATGCTCTTCCATGACTAAAAACATATTTTGGTTATATGTTAAGAAAAACCCAGTAATGGTAAGAACGACTTGATAATGAAACGAGTTACCCAAAGCAATGGAAAATTCCCTTTTGCTGAATGTGTTTAAATAGAGGTTGGGTTGCCTTTGGTCAATGAAGCTTTCATCGAGAATCCAACACTGAACAGTTGGTCACCCAATTTCATTATTTGGTATTCAGATTCCAAATCCAGATCTAATTTTCGAGTATGCAAGTGTAGCGTTGAGGACCAGACTTACCTTAAAGACAAGCTTTGATTAGACTGGATTTGGTAGCCAGAATGAACAGACATTCTCCAAAATGAGAGATATAAATCCAACACATCATTGCTTTGATTTCATGTCATCCTATAATCACAACTCATGGTGACTTTCCAGCTACTTAAAAAAAAAAGACTGAAATTTATACTGTAAAATTAATGCCTAAGATCATAAAATTCTACCTTAACAAACACAAAAGACCATTTGATTAACTACAAATAGAAATCCCTAGAGCTAAAAACTGAATAAGGTTCAAGCCACATCAAATTATTTTCCTGCCTGATAAAGCTATTATCACACTTAGAGCATTTACAATGCAGAACTACATTCCTTTGATCATTTTATAAAATTAATTGATCTTGCTTATCTTTTGTACTATTTCAAATTATTTTAATTGAGAATATTAAGAGAAGTAATGGTAACAACTAACGCATTTATTAGCTGCTGACGTTCAACGCGCTAATGTCATTTTCATAATCTGAATTCCTCTAAAACAAAATTCCATTCTTAATGGAATTTACATATAGATCACCTCCAGACACAAATAATTTACTATTACTTTAAGTCCTAAGGGACAGGCAGAAACACTGTGAAAAATCATTCCAGTCATACTTAATTTTAATTATTCTTTCAAATCAGATAAAACCCCCGAAGTTAAATTCTCATAATTAAATAGAAATTAAAAGTTCTAGGAGCCTGATTCTTCCCATTCTAATTTTAAATGCAAATTGGATACAGGAACACAGAGTTGTACCTGTGTCAAAATAATGGTAGACTCACACAAAAATTCAGGAGGCTTGTTTAATCTGAAGAATCAAAAAATATCTTCAGTTGGTTGGGTCTTGAATCCTTATTTTAGTATAATTCTTTTCAATTCGGTCTTTTCAGGACTGAAAAGGGAAATCCACCTTAAGAATTAAGCTTTAAAATGGCAAGTTGACTTCTATATCTGTATCATCATCAACCCAGGACTCGAGAAAATATCTGAGATGGTTTGTGGTAGAACAAATCACTTCCTGGAAAAACTTTGTAGGTTCAACCCCTGATCTCTACAAACAGAGCTGGAAAAACCTTACCTAATATTCCAAAATTATTCTGCGGTTAGCTTTAGGACTGGAGCTTTCCCACCTTTCAAGAATTCTGATTCTACTATAAAATAGACCCCAGATTGATTGGAATTGTATGAAGCATATGAAGAATGGTTGCTGGAATTGGATATGGCCAGTCTAGAGAAAAGAAGGACTAGGGGTGACATGATAGTATTCCAGTATTTGAGGGGCTGCCACAAAGAAGAGGGGGTTAACTTATTTCCAAAGCCCCAGAAGGCAAGAAACAATGGATGGAAACTAATCAAGGAGAGAAGCAACCTGGAATTAAGGAGAAACTTCCCAACAGTGAGGACAATTAACCAGTGGAACAGCTTGTCTTTGGATGTTGTGGGTGCTTCATCATTGGAGGTTTTCAAAAAGAGACTGGGCAGTCACTTATCTCAAATGGTATGGGGTCTCCAGCTTGAGCAGGGGGTTGGACTAGAAGACCTCTAAGGTCCTTCCCAGCTCTATTCTGATTGTAGACTGTTTGCAGATGCATTCACTAACTTTTCTCTTTGCTGTTTGTCCCACAATGTATGGGAGTCCAGGCAAGGCAGAGGGAGGAAACGCACTAGAGTTAATTAGCAATAAACCAGCGAGAATTGCCTGTTTCTTCCAAGCGAGTCCTTTTCGGTGGCTTGTCAGTTTCAGAGAGAATAATTGCCTAGAAATACAATTGTCCAGGAAAACAATGGGGACATGCAGAATTGCAAACCACTGGTCACAGAGTCATCTGATCAGCCAGAGGCTCATCTCATGACAGAATGAAGGCCGCATCATTGTCTAATAATCGCCTGAGCCAATCTGACGCCGTATAAACGCGAGGTGGGCTTTTAAATTACTTCATTATGCTGTTTCATCTTATTTAAAACCTCGCGGCTCTCGCTGCCGTTTCCTTCAATGGCTTTATACTTGGGTCTGTTCCCGTTTCATTGTCCTCCTTGAATTCTGCGAGGCGTTATGAACAGTGTTTCGTAGGGGGGAAAGGAAGATAGAAGGAATTGAAATCAAGAAATAGATCATTGTTCTCGGAACAATAAGAGGGCTAATCAAAATGAATTGGTTTCATCCACCAGGAATTCCCCTTACATTTTTTCAAACTCAGCTCCAAGTACATACAGTTTTGGGAACGTGACTAGATACGTCCTCATCTTCATTATTTGCTTCTGTTGGGGTATCACAAAGGTTAATGCAGATTTTTGGGGTGCTTAAAGCTCAGTTGATATAATGATCCAATGAAAACTGATGGATATTGAGTAAGTTGCACCTTAAAACAGCCTTAAAACCTGGGTTTGCTAGGACCCCTGTGGGGTCATTCCATGCTGGACATAGTGCATTAAGAAGATCCCACTTTCACTCCTTTTGTGTTTTGCTTTCTAGTTTATTCAATTTTTTTTTCACTTTTAATGTTTTATATTCATGGTGGTATTATATTTATGGTGGCGTTGCTCAGTGGTGGGTTGCTACCAGTTCATCCTGGATCGGGCAAACAGGAAGCAGCGGTGGCTGGAGGCTCCGCCCACCTGCCCGGATGCTTCCGCGCATGCGCAGAAGTGGCACGCGAGTGCCCACGAGTGAACCAGTAGCAACGGGTTTTGAAACCTGCCCCTGGTGTCGCTCCACAGTGAGATTAGCAGCACAGAAATTTAATAAATAGAAATGGGAAAAATATTCCCATTTTTATGATGTTGTAAACTGCTCAACTCAACAGTAAGATGGGTGGCATATAAGTTTAATAAAGAAACAAATTATAAGGCTACAACGATGAATCTGGGAGACAGTGGAGGATGGAGATCTGGCGTGCTATGGTCCATGGGGTTGCACACAACTTAGTGACTCAACCACAACAACTTTTAAAGTTGATGACTTCATGTTGAAGGTCTCTGTGGAAGATCTGTGAGCAGCAAAGAAGACATATATAAATTCTGGCTCTAGAGATGAAACCAGGGAATATTTGTAGGAGATGGTGATTTCTAGTCCCATGTTAGGCATGAAATGGCTGAGTGATTTTGGCCTATCACCAGGAGATAGTGAGTTCTAGTCCCATTTTAGTCATGAAAACCAGCTGGGTAACTTTGGGCCAATCAACAAAAGACAGTGAGTTCTAGTCCCACTTTAGCCATAAAAGCTAAGAATAAAGCAATTACCGGATTAAAACGTTAAACCACCAGAGATTAAAAGTTAAAACTTTAAAAGCAATATTAACTTGGATAAAAAGACAAGGTGGAGGTGGGATCTTCTCCTAGTCTATTAGCCACCTTCAAAATGAGAGCCTCAAACCAGCTGGCAAAGGTTTTCAGGTTCTTTCAGAAGGGTGGGGGTGGATTAGTATTATTGTATGATATATGTATGATTGCTGGGCTCAGTAACTTCCCCAGTGGCTTCCCCAATGCACACAAACCTATTTGGCCTCAGCTGATCCATTGCTTTTTACCTACCCAGAGGCGTATTAACCAGTCATGGGAGACCTCCGGGGCAAAAGCCAACTCCTGTGGCTAAACAGGCATTTTACTGTTCCCACTTCCACACGGACCCTTAATGTGAAGCAGGGCAACGAATTTTGTTCCTCTCAATTAATTATCACCGGGCCAGCTCGAGTGAGCCGAGAGATGTCTGCTCGTCTCTCCATTGCATGCCATTTTTAATTCCATTCTAGACTAATTACAGCATGGTACTTAAAGATTACGACCGATTAATAATGTTCTGGAGTGCTTTCCTTTGCTTCTTTCTTGCTGCCAGATGGAGCAGTGTAGATTAGTCACCGCTCCGTAATCAGCACACACAGCGGAAAAGAGAAAGTGTTAGCTTGGCTGACCTGCTTTGATGAACCTTGTGCATTATAAGCCAGCTCCACAATGAAGGTTGCACTTCATTTGTCTTTCCAGAGGTGCAGAAAGAACAGGGTTACTATTTCTCTCCCCCCCCCAAAATGGTTATTTTAAGGATCCTCAATATTTTTGTAGCAAATTGTAGCAAGAAAAACAAAATGCACAGGTACCATATATATGGTACCTTGCTCAATAGTAGTAACTGTGAGAGGGACTTTGGAGTCCTAGTGGGCAACCATTTAAATATAAGACAGGGTCTTATTTTCGGAGAAACACGGTACATATGTTGTTGGGAACGTGGCTAGATACATCCTCATCTTCATTATCTGCTCCTGTTGGGGTATCACAAATTTAAATATGAGCCAGCCGTGTGCAGCAGCTGCCAAAAAAGCCAACACAGTTCTGGGCTGCATAAACAGAGGGATAGACTCAAGATCATGTGAAGTGTTAATATCACTTTATAATGCCTTGGTAAGGGCATTATATATCTTGCTTGCTTGCTTGCTTGCTCGCTCGGGAAGAATAAGCTGCAATGGTAGAGAAAATGGCAGGGAGCTGGTATTACGATTATTTTTAACGCCGAGCAAGTACAATATGAAAAGTTTGCACAAATAGAACTGTGTGGCAGAGCGAGTCTTCACCTATTTGCTTCCAGATAAATAGATGTTTTGTGATTAGCCACCGCATTATGACAGCTGTGACATAGCCTCAGGGTAGCCACAGAGTGAACGCAACCTCAAAAATTTCGCCAGCTCTGTTTTTAGAAGGTTTCCCTATATATTGAGTCTCTACGCATCCTCACGTTTAAAAAGCTTGCATCCCTACAATGGAGAACTGGGAAAATGTCCTTCTATGGGTTTCTCTTCAGTCTCTGCCGTCTTCCACTCAACTTCCTGGAGTAGCTACTGCCAGATAATATTTAGATTTTTTTTTTTTTTTTTGCTAGCATGAATTAAGGACAGCAATTAAGACATTCTGGAAGGAAGCCTGTCGGAGAACTGACCCACATCTAAGAGAGACAGCTAGCGAATGTGCGTCTAATGATGGGCTCTCTCTAGTGTGAAGGAAAAGTAGGTTGAACTGCATAAATGCAGAGAAGGTATTTATTACCTCTTAGCCAGTTAATCCTTGTCAACCCTAATCTGTATTATGCTATTTCTAATGGCAGGTGTGTTCCTAATTCATTAAACAAGGCAAAGCAGCTCATTTTTTTGCATTTCTTGCACTGACCAAATGCTACTAGCTATATCTCCTGAAAGTGATGGGCCAAAACAATCTTTTAAAGGTCCCAAGATGCCACCTTAGCTCAAAAACACCCCAAAATGCACAACCATTGACGGAATACTGGGTCACCAGAAGAGAATTGATGGAAAATATCCCTCATTTTTCTTTCTATTAACAGAAGATATTAAGATTCTGCTATGATATCTTAATTACAAATACTATTAACCAATGACAAGTTTGAGTCTTGAAATTTACATTTTGCCCCATAGGTATCCTATAAGGCCCCTAACTGCCCCTATATGCTCCATCACTGGAGATTTTTAAGAAGAGATTGGACAACCATGTGTCTGAAATGGTGTAGGGTCTCCTGCCTGAGCAGGGGGTTGGACTAGAAGACCTCCAAGGTCCCTTCTGACTCTGTTGTTCTGTTCTGTTCTGTTCTATATACATGCATATATAAACGTACAGATAGTTTTCTTGAAACCCAATCAAATGTTTCGGTATTTGAAATGATGTAGTGGATCAAGCTATTGAAAGCAGCAAAAGATTTTCAGGAAAAAAAATGTAAATAATTATTTCACTTTGTTGGATTTCTCTCTTCACTCCTGTTTACTTCGGTAGAGCTAAAAAGGAAAAAGAGAAGGAAATAAAGAAAGGAGGGGGGGGTGTGTGGAATCCAAGATAATGTTCAAATGGAGATTTTTCATTTCAGACAAGCAGCTGCCCAATCTCTTCTTACAAACCTTCAGTGATGGAGCACCCACAACCTTTGAAGGCAACTTTAGGATTTAGGGTTGATCGTTTTTATCTTCCAGTTTATCTTTGCATTTTTTCTTGCTTTTGTTTTTTTTAAGCGGGTGTGCAAACATCCACAAAACATACTGGATTAACATCTTCCCCATGTTTATTTTCAAAGAATGCGTCTGGGATGTACGGTAGGCGATTCCTAGAAGCATCTCAGAAATGAAGAGTTGTCCTAGGGAGCTGTGATTAAACCACGCCAACATTCCAGAGGTTATTTTTAAATAAAATAAATCTGAGCAACAGTGCTTGACACAGTGTCAGGGAGGACCAAGAAAATGGTAGGCATCGCCTTCACAGTATTGGCCCCTCGACGCCAATTCTTATTTTGCATTTCTTTAAACCCTTTGGGATATCTAAGCAATGCCCATTGAAGCAAACCAGGAGTGAAATGCTACCGGTTCGGCCCGGTTTGGCGGAATCGGTAGTGATGGCGGTGGGTGGTTCGGAGAACCAGTAGCGATGGCAGCGCGATGCTCCGCCCACCCATCCAGTCGTTGTTACTTCCTGGTTTTAACCAGGAAGTAACCTGTTTTTTACCCTTTGCACATGCACAGAAAGGTTTGCACATGCACATAGTGTCCGCGTGCGCACTTTCAAACTGGTAGGGAAGGTAAGTAGATTTCACCCTTGAAGCAAACCCCCTGCTTACAATGTCTCTGTGCAGTAGGAATGTATCTGGAGAAGGAAGGATGGAGACGCAGAGTTTTTGTGGTGTTGTGGTTGTGTGGTAGATGAGGAGTTCCGGGTTCCAATCCTCCATCAGGCATGAAAGTCAGCTGACTGTCTTTGAGCCAGTCATGGTCTTACCGTCCTGATGTGGGAAGTTGAAAAACATGTACTTCGTCTTCAACTTACAACAGTTCGTTTACGGACTATTTGAAGTTACAACAGCACTGGAAAAAAGTGACTTATGACCATTTTTCACACTTACAACCATCCTCATGGTCACGGGATCAAAATTCAGAGGCTTGGCAACTGGCATGTACTTATGACGGTTGCAGTGTCCCAGGGTCACGTGATCCCCATTTTACGACCTTCGGACAAGCGAAATCAACGGGGAAGCCAGATTCATTTAACAACCATATCACTAATTTAAGAGCTGCAACGATTCACTTAACAACCATGGCCAGAAAGGTGGTAAAAGGGGGCAAAACTCACTTAACAAATGTTTCACTTAGCAACGGAAAGATCGGACTCAACTGTGGTCGTAAGTCAAGGACTACCCCTATTATCCAGTCCAAACTGGATCGGCGAGGTAAATGATGATCCATCAACCCTAGTGAAAAGGGCTCTATTCCACAGTGGATGGATTCAGATTGTGGCATCTTAACAAATAAACTGTTTCAGAAATAAAAAGGGTATTACTGCAAGCAATTCCCTGGTCAATTATTTGATTTATGGTTATTTTAATAAGTGCGCAGACACATCGCCTTCCGCACGCACGCAGTGGGAAAAAAAAAAACCCTGCAAATGTTGTACTTTAACTCAATTACAAAGACTTAAGATGTATACACAGGGAAGTGGGTGGCATTTTTTAAACTTATAATCCATTAAAAGCAAGTAATGAAGGGGAAGGATTTATGAGGTGTATAAAATTATACATTGAAGGGTATATGGCCATGGGAGGAGGGCAGGGTTTTTTTTTTTAATCACATAAGGTAGGCGATTAATTGCTTTTACCAATTCACGCACTACCCTCTTCATTAACATAATAACCTCCTGAGAATGTGTCCTACGTGCTAATAATATTAATTGCATTTGGATTAATGAACAACATCCATGCTCGGTTCCCACGGGGAAACTATGATGTCCCTTATAGAGCCTGGCCACTGTTATCCCACAGACCCAATTTGTTGAAGCAGACATGGGAAGTTGGAAATTTTGTTCTCTCCCTCTCTCTCCCTCCCTCCTTCCCTCCCTCCCTCCCTCTCTCTCTCTACCCCCCTCTCTCTTTTGAGGGGTGGATGGGTCAGAAAAACATTTAACAGCATTCTTGGAGTTTTAATTTCTATCTCATTGAACAGATGAAGCAACCAGGTACATTTGACCTGATGGGGAAAGGAAGAAGGATTAAACCCCAGCCATGCTACTTTTTAAGAGGGAAGGAAATTGTGAAATATATATATATATATTGAAATTCAGTAGCTTCCCAAAGAAATAGCAATAGTAATAGCACTTAGACTTATATACCGCTTCACAGTGCTTTACAGCCCTCTCTAAGTGGTTTACAGAGTCAGCATCTTGCCCCCCAACAATTTGGGTCCTCATTTTACTGACCTCAGAAGGATGGAAGGCTGAGTCAACTTTGAGTCGATTGGGATGGAACTCCTGGCAGTGGGCAGAATCAGCCTGCAATACTGCATTCTAACCACTGCACCACCAAGGAAGGAAGGAAGGAAGGAAGGAAGGAAGGAAGGAAGGAAGGAAGGAAGGAAGGAAGGAAGGAAGGAAGGAAGGAAGGACTAGCAATAGCACAGACTTATATACCGCTTCACAATGCCCTCTCTAAGCGGTTTACAGAGTCAGCATACTGCCCCCAACCATCTGGGTCCTCATTTTACCAACCACAGAAGGATGGAAGGCTGAGTCAACCTTGATCCATGGGATTTGCCCCAAAGAGTTTGGGTGGATTGCATAGCAGCTGTGTTCTTGCTTATGAAATTATTATTGCTCTTGTGAAGATGTCATGGCTTACATCGTTCCTTTCTTCCTTTCCTCCTTCCTCCAAAATATCTTTGACGTTTTTATACAGCATGCAGGACGACCAAAACCCATTTCACTCAGCTAGCACTATCATTAAAAAAATATTTCAGCCTTTAAACCTTTCTTCATTAAAACAACTTTCACAACCTTTGGGAAGGGAGGGGAAACTCGTCCAACCTCAAACCACGTTAAAAGGCATCTCGTAAACATTTAATATGCCGTAGTAAAAGTTGCATGCCACCATACCAGAAGTGTGCTGACATATTTTATTGTCCCAAAAAAAAAGAAGAAGAAAGATGCTGCTTGTTTGGATAAAAGCATTCAGCTCATGTCTACTGATGTGGTCAGTGTTAAATTTCTGAGCAAAGACACATGGATCTAGCCCAGTGATGGTAACCTTTTTGTCGTCACGTGCCAAAAGCGGGGAGAGCATGGGGGGTTGCAGGTGCGTGTGCCCACATCCATAATTCAATGCGCCCTGCCCTCCCGCACATGTGGACGTGACCCCCCCCACACTTCCCCCGCTTTTGACTTCCTTCCTTCCTTCCTTCCTTCCTTCCTTCCTTCCTTCCTTCCTTCCTTCCTGGCACAGTGGTTACAATGCAGTATTGCAGGTTGATTCTGCCTACTGCCAGAAGTTCGATCCGACTCAAACTTCACTCAGCCTTCCATCCTTCCGAGGTGGGTAAAATGAGGACCCAGATTGTTGGGGGCAAGAGGCTGTCTCTGTACACCGCTTAGAGAGGGCTGTAAAGCACTGTGAAGCGATATATAAGTCTAAGTGCTATTGCTATTGAATTATTCATCAAGCACCCCAGTCTTCTGCTCAAACGGTCCTGACAGCTGCCTCCAGCCATCTGCTAAAGAAGTCCTTAAGAACTTAATTTTTATATATATTAAAAAAAAAAAAAAGGTAAGCTGGGTCAAGCGGAATGATAGGAGGAGATTGTAAATCCCCCTCTCCCTACTTTACGCTTAGCTGGTGCAATGACCTCTAATGACCTCTAGTCCTTGTTCCATCCTGCAGGTAGGTTCCTTGGCCCTCCAATCTCTCCCCCTCCCCCTTTTTCTTCCCCTTTTCCTTACAGAAAATAAATTAAAAAGGTGTGACCTTGCTCAGGGCTGACAGAGAAAATGAGGTACATCTTGTCGCCAGCCGAAGAGCCTATTTGAAACATGGTTTGTTCAATTTGAAAGGCTGCTGCACGGCTAAGATCTGGGATGCCGATAAAGGCTGCCGAATGAAAAGAAGAGAAACATTTCCAAGAGACCAAATTAAACGGCTAACACTGGAAACCTCAATTCAGTTACATAGCGCAT
The DNA here is from genome assembly GCF_059756535.1 of Pantherophis guttatus. Taxonomy (NCBI): domain Eukaryota; kingdom Metazoa; phylum Chordata; class Lepidosauria; order Squamata; family Colubridae; genus Pantherophis; species Pantherophis guttatus. Next base: position 4,355,506 of record NC_142073.1, on the reverse strand, counting down.
GGGGTTTTTTTGTGCCCTGGCTTATCGCGGGACTCATCAGCCACACCTTGTCCCTGCGCACCGAGGGACGCTCTCCCCACTCGGCACACAAAGGCCTGTCATGTCAAAAGAATGATGGGAATCGTGCCCTGATAAGGATCGGAGGACACTCGGTTCCCCTTTTCTTCGTGCGGCAGGTCACAGCACAAATTTAATAAGCCGCTCGGGCCCGAAACACTGTGCCAAAAGAGCCAAAAGTCACGGCAGCCCCTGATTTTGAGTGCTGGTCAAGCTCAATATTTTGTGCGCTTTGCTCGCCATGCGTTATCTGCCCAACATCTCTCTCTCTCTCTCTCTCTGCCCCCATAAAATATCTCACATTTCTTTCCCAATTCTGAAACATTTTCAACTCGAGTCACTTCAAGACACTCTTAGTACTCGGAGAAGAAGCCTTCTTCTTTCTTGGGGGGGGGGGGCTCTTGAGTGCCAGCAAGGCTAACCTGAATGAACAAATGGTTTGAGTAAAATAATTTCCCAACTTTATTATGTATGGGAATAACTAAAGCCTGGGAGAGAGAGAGAGAGAGAGAGAGAGAGAGAGGGAGGGAGAGAGAGAGAGAGAGGGAGGGAGGGAGGGAGAGGGAGAGGGAGAGATAGATAGGTAGATAGATAGATAGGTAGAGATAGGTAGAGATAGAGATAGATAAAGAGAGAGAGAGAGATGAGAGAGAGATGAGCGAGAGAGAGAGATGTATGATATATATAGAGAGAGATATAGATAGATAGATAGGTAAAGGTAACATCTGTGCTAGTCATTCCCAACTCTAAGGGGCGGTGCTCATCTCCGTTTCAAAGCCAGAAGAGCCAGCGCTGTCCAAAGACGTCTCCGTGGTCATGTGGCCGGCATGACTCAACGCGAAAGGTGCACGGAACGCTGTTCCCTTCCCACCAAAAGTGGTCCCTATTTTTCTACTTGCATTTTTTACGTGCTTTCTAATTGCTAGGTTGGCAGAAGTTGGGACAAGTAACGGGAGCTCACCCCATTATGCAGCACTAGGGATTCAAACTGCTGAGCTGTCGACCTTTCTGATTGACAAGCTCAGTGTCTTGGCCACTGAGCCACTGCATCCCTTAGAGAGAGGGAGGGAGGGAGGGAGGGAGGGAGAAAGACAGACAGAGAGACAGACAGACAGACAGGCAGGCAGACAGATAGATGACATAGATAGAGATAGTGACAAAGAGAGAAAGAGAGAGGGAGAGGGGGGGAGATTTATTTCAGTTGTTGGCATCTATTTCAAAATAAATACTAACAAGTCCTGATACAACTTTGCATATAATGATGGGATTCCGTCACCGAATGATTTAACTGCAGAGACATCGGCGGACACCCCCATCCACACCTTATCTTTCATGTTTATACCGATACACCCGTCTAGAAGGCTTATAATAAGGCTATTCTTCTAAGGAACTACATAGACTTCAAAGACAGCACTGGAAAGTTAAGGAACCTCAAAACTTCTTGAAGTGATTTTCAGTAAATGTGCTTATGACAACCATCTGAATCCATTCATCTTAGATGCCTACATGCGGTTTTATTATTTTTATCTGAAAGGGAAGGACAGCCTGGGTATTAACCAAAACAGTGAAATATTTGGATGAAGTCATAGACAATAAATAAACGGAATCAAAGGCAGAAGATGGCAGCAATAGCTCTCAAGGTGGTATCACTCCGTGATAAAGACGTTGGGAGGAATGTTTCAAGCTTGTTTGGATCAAGGCAACAGTGTGACTGTACTTGATGCGGGAAATCCCGACTCAGAATTTCTCGTTATAAATATTAAAGGTGATTGTCGAGTCCTACCGGAGCTCGCCATCGATGGGGGATTGGATCACAGACTTGCTGTATATTGAGATAAAGATTATTTTAGAATAGAATAACAGAGTTGGAAGGGACCTTGGAGGTCTTCTAATCCAACCCCCTGCTTAGGCAGGAAACCCTACACCACTTCAGACAAATGGTTATCCAACCTCTTCTTTAAAAACTTCCAGTGTTGGAGCATTCACAACTTCTGGAGGCAAGTTGTTCCACTGGTTAATTGTTCTCACTGTCAGGAAATTTCTCCTTAGTTCTAGGTTGCTTCTCTCCTTGATTAGTTTCCACCCAATTGCTTCTTGTCCTGCCCTCAGGTGCTTTGGAGAATAGCTTGACTCCCTCTTCTTTGTGGCAGCCCCTGAGACACTGCTATCATGTCTCCCCTAGTCCTTCTTCTTATTAAACTAGATATATTCAATTCCAGCAATCATTTTTTATATGTTTTAGCCTCCGGTCCCCTAATCATCTTTGTTGCTCTTCTCTGCACTCTTTCTAGAGTCTCCAAATCTTTTTTACATCATGGCAACCAAAACTGGATGCAGTACTCCAAGTGTGGCCTTACCAAGGCATTATAAAGTGGCATTAACACTTCACGTGATCTTGATTCTATCCCTCTGTGTATGCAGCCTAGAACTGTGTTGGCTTTTTTGGCAGCTGCTGCACACGGCTGGCTCATATTTAAGTGATTGTCTAACGAGGACTCCAAGATCCCTCTCATAGTTACTACTATTGAGCAAGGTACCACATATGCTGTACCTGTGCATTTTATTTAGTTGGTGACCAGAACTGCTAGTTGTCTAGCCCGAGCTTCTCTAACTAGGGTACAACCTAAATATGTGGACTTCAAGCTTCAGAAGAGGGGCACTGTTGAGAAATTGAGGAGATGAAGGTTTTTTTTTTCCAATAAGAGATTTTGCTTCTCGTCCCAAGAAGCTTCATCAGTTCTGGCAGGATGGTGGAGGAATTCGTTCTGGCAGGATGGGTGGGGTTTGGAAGAATCCTATTTCTTTGCTAAGATCTACTAAGACCAGATGGCTGCAAAAAACATTGTTGCAATATTTTCAGGATCAGACTCAATAATGATAATAAAGATTAGAGGTTTAAATATATCTCTCTTTATTCTTAACAGGCATTCTATATTTACTGAATATTTACAGATAGAAGCAAGGGAAATGGTGTAGGTAGCTCCTTATATATACAATGGGTGGAGCTATATGTGGGAGTGGTGAATTATGAATACATTAAGAAGTGAAGAATAAGTTAACCCCTGATACCCTGTCTGTACACTATTTACACATTGGAGAATAAGGCATTTACATCTGACAAACATGAACCTTCCTAACCTCTTCACTTATTTTATCAGAACTAATCCCTCCATTACCCCCACCCTCCTGACGGAACCGATGAAGCTTCTTGGATGAGAAGCAAAATCTTTTCTTCCTCAAGGATAAGAAACAGTTCAGCTTCCTTTTGAAAAAAAACATCTACAATCAACACCATCCTTGATTAATGGTTTGAGTTCCTAAGGTTTCTTCTTCAGTGAGAGAGATCTCTCTTTTTCTCTCTTTCTTTCTTTCTCTCTCTTTCTCTCTCTCTCTCTCTCTCTCTCTCTCTGTGTGTGTGTGTGTGTGTGTGTGTGTGTGTGTGTGTGCAAAAGATGGAAAAGAACAAAAAGATTAAAGACCTGTAGACTAAAACATAAGAAGAACGGTTGCAGGAACTGGGTATGGCTAATCTAGAGAAAAGAAGGACTAGGGGTGACATGTTATAATGTTCCAATATCTCAGGGGCTGCCACAAAGAAGAGGGGGTCAACCTATTCTCCAAAGCACCAGAAGGCAGGACAAGAAACAATGGATGGAAACTAATCAAGGAGAGAAGCAACCTAGAACTAAGGAGAAGTTTCCTAACAGTGAGGACAATCAACCAGTGGAACAGTTTGCCTTCAGAAATTGTGGGTGCTTCATCACTGGAGGTCTTTAAGAAGAGACTGGACCCCATGGCCAGCCACTTGTTTGTGCCATTTGAGTAGGGGGTTGGACTAGAAGACCTCCAAGATCCCTTCCAGCTCTATTCTGATTGATTGAAAAGTAGAACGTCCTCAATCAGCAGTTGTGTAGATTGGGAGGGGAAATATATTCTGGCACCCTCTCATTGACTTTGAGATGACCCATTTAAAAACAGAATTATTACAGGCTAGCATAAAACCGAATAAAATGTTTTGCCTTTCTTTCTTATTTTAGAGTGTGAATTTTTGTATGCGTTTTTTTAAAAAAATGGGGGAGGGAGGACTTTTCCAAAGCAGCATCTTATCCTGCACCAGAGATGGGGGCTGATTGGGAGGGAGGGGGGAGAGATAAAAGTATGCTAGCTGATCTGTGTGTAGCTGAAAGAGGAGAATCAGCCAGGAAGGTCAAACTGACCTCAAGATTCAGAAAACCAGACCCTTGAAATTCTAAACCGTACAAAGAACCAATGACTTCAAGGCACACAGATATGGGAGGATTAAGGTAAGTGTCCTACCTAAAAGCCTAAGAAAACAAAGATTAGTGGGGTTTTGTGTCCATGTGTATTTTTAAAGGGCTGAAGCAGAAAGGCAGGTTTAACTCACTATTTGCTTCAGAGAAAGGTGGGGGGGGGGCAAAGGACCCATTTAATCTCATATTTAAAAGGAAACGTTGAATAATTAAGGAACAAGAAGGCTCTTTTACTATTTTGTGGGCAATAGACTGTCACTATCGCGAAATTTTGTTGTTAGTTGTGAAGTCGTGTCCGACCCATTGCAACCTCATGGACAACATTAGCATCAATGGTTTATTCAACACAACTTAGAAAACTTCATCTCCAAAGTGGATGTAGCCCCTTTTCCAATGTCTAAAAGTACAGCTACTTTGCTAAAAACATTTGTGACATTACTTTTTTCCCTTGTTGTTAGTTGTGAAGTCATGTCCGACCCATCACGACCCCATGGACAACGTTCCTCCAGGCCTTCCTGTCCTCTACCATCCCCCGGAGTCCATTTAAGCTCACACCAACTGCTTTGGTGACTCCATCCATCCACCTCGTTCTCTGTTGTCCCTTTCTTCTTTTACCCTCAATCGTTCCCAGCATCAGGCTCTTCTCCAGGGAGTCCTTCCTTCTCATTAGGTCGCCAAAGTATTTGAGTTTCCTCTTCAGGATCTGGCCTTCTAAAGAGCAGTCAGGGTTGATCTCCTCTAGGGCTGACCGGTTTGATCTCCTTGCAGTCCAAGGGACTTGCAGGAATCTTCTCCAGCACCAGAGTTCAAAGGCCTCAATTCTTTGGCGCTCAGCCTTCCTTATGGTCCAACTTTCACAGCCATCCATTGCAACTGGGAAAACCATATACGCACTTTTGGTGGCAGGGTGATGTCTCTGCTTTTTAGTAAGCTGTCTATCTTTGCCATGGCTTTCCTCCCCAGGAGTAAGCATCTTTTAATTTCTTGACTGCAATATCCATCTGCGGTGATCTTGGAGCCCAGGAAAATAAAATCTGTCACTACCTCCATTTCTTCCCCATCTATTTGCCAGGAATTGAGAGGATTGGATGCCGTGATCTTAGTTTTCTTAATGTTGAGTTTCAAGCCAACTTTTGCACTCTCCTTCTTCTCCCGCATCAACCCTACAAGTATTCTCTTCTATTGGTTATTCCAGTGTTTCAGAGTTAGGAAACCAGAATTTATTTATCAATGCAGATCTGGAAAAAAGTATCTTCCAATACAAGGTCACAACAATATGCCCAATCCCAAGGAATCATAAGCTTTTACACTCTCCAAATTCCTTGTTGACTTGGAAACTTGAGACCAGCGGTGGGTTTCACATTTTGCTGCTACTGGTTCACCGCGCATCGGCACACTCGCTTTGTGCGTGAGCACACCTTCGACACATGCCCCTGGCCTTCCATGCATGTGCTTTGCTCATGCGTGCATCTTCCATGCATGCGCTTTGCTCGCACGTGCATCTTCCATGCATGTGCCCAGCCTCAAAACCATGCCTAAATAGGACGGCATAGAGCCGGGGCAGGTGGGCGGGCCCACAACCTCCGCTACCGGTTCGCCTGAACCGGCTGAATATCACCTCTGCTTGAGACTGCTGATCATGTCTAGATTTGTCCTCAAATCACAGTTCTTTGCATCTCAGCTCCAATCTTCTCGTCCATTTTCAGTTAGGGGTGAGAAGAAATCCATTGTCTTCATGGTTTATGCAAACGTATCATTGGGCGGTTTCTGGAGCCGATACCCAATTTCGAATACAGATCTGGTGTTTTTCTGAATATTGTGAAGTGGGCTACAATGGAGATGGTATCTCATTTAATTTCTAACCGGAATTTGTAGCGTGACACTCTATCCTGAATCTTTGCTTCATTACAGTTTGCATCTCTTTTGAATCGTTAACTATGCTTCGCTGATCCTGATCCGTCCCACAAAATCATGGCTATGAAATGTCCAAGGTGCAAAAAAATCCCTTTTTCTTATTTATGAAAGCTTTTATCTTTGTCACCGTAGTTCAGCCTTACTTGTTGCATACAATTAAGCTTCTCAAACGCTAGCCTTGGTCTGTTCACATCTCATAGGCTGCAATTATGCTTTAACTGTTAAGAATAAGCTATCCCCCAGGAGCTAATTACAGAGGAAAGAAATCCCATCATCTCTCATACACATAGGAAACACACAAACAAATCCTTCAAACACAAAGTAAATGTTCAAGGGATTGATTTGGGAAGTTACAACAATCAGTTTGGTTAAGTTAATTATTAATCTGATTCCTGAACTAGTTGCATTAGATAATTATGACAACAAGAGCCACACGCGTTCATGGATATGTACTCATTCATGTCTTGAAAGCCAGAACTTTTCACTGATTATAATAAAGATCTAACAAACAAACTTTAATTAAAAGGAAATGGAAGTATGAAAAGCACATCAGATGACAGAGGGTGATAGATCATTACATTGCTAGAATTTCTAATCAACATTAACCTAGATGGCATCATACTCACTCTCTGTTGTACATCCCCAGACCTGGCACCTACACACATTGCAAGATAAAACCCCACAATGGAATCAAGGATTTTGGCTCTCCTCTTTTGTTGGCATCCAGGTATGAGGTCAGTCCATCTTTTTTTTTTAGAATAGAATAACAGAGTTGGAAGGGACCTTGGAGGTCTTCTAGTCCAACCCCCTGCTTAGGCAGGAAACCCTACACCTCTTCAGACAAATGGTTATCCAACCTCTTCTTTAAAAACTTCCAGTGTTGGAACATTCACAACTTCTGAAGGCAAGTTGTTCCACCGATTAATTGTTCTCACTGTCAGGAAATTTCTCCTTAGATCTAAGTTGCTTCTCTCCTTGATGAGTTTCCACCCATTGCTTCTTGTCCTGCCCTCAGGTGCTTTGGAGAATAGCTTAACTCCCTCTTCTTTGTGGCAGCCCCTGAGATATTGGAATACTGTTATCATGTCACCCCTAGTCCTTCTTTTAATTAATCTAGGCATATTCCAGCAACCGTTCTTCATATGTTTTAGCCTCCAGTCCCTTAATCATCTTTGTTGCTCTTCTCTGCATTCTTTCTAGAGTCTCCACATCTTTTTTACATCATGGCGACCAAAACTGGATGCAGTACTCCAAGTGTGGCCTTACCAAGGCATTATAAAATGGTATTAACACTTCACGTGATCTTGATTCTATCCCTCTGTTTATGCAGCCTAGAACTGTGTTGGCTTTTTTGGCAGTTGCTGCACACAGCTGGCTCATACTTAAATGGTTGTCCACTAGGACTCCAAGATCCCTCTCACAGTTACTACTATTGAGCAAGGTACCGCATATACTGTACCTGTGCGTAGTACATCTCTATGTACTATGCGTGGCACCAACAGTAGGAGAAGAATCAGGGTGTCTTGATCTCCAATTCATGACCTTCCTAGATTCATCTGATGGACCATCAGGTCAGGCACATGATGACACATGGAAGATGGGCTACGTTTGATCCAGCAGGACTGTTCTCAAGGACTCATAAGTTAGGGATGCTCTTCATGGTATCAAACCAAAGCTTACCCAACCTTTATATTCAATATCATTTCCAGGATTAAGGCCAGGGATAAATCTGAGACCTTCTGCACATGATGTTTGCGTCACTGAGCAAATGATTCTTCCTTTAAAAAAAAAAATCCTAACACACTAAATTAAGCTTCTTCCTTAAACAAATTAATTTCTTAAAGTAAGTAAAATATCTAATGTTAGGGCAGAGCGTAGGTTGATTTAACCTTGGGAATTCTGATCATTAATAGATCTTGAGATGCCAGGAATATTTTTCCCCCCAATTAAATCTGCTTCTTCAGCTAAGAACTAAAGCTGAGAATGTCTACAAACCAAAGTGCGTCTTGTTCCTTACAAAAGAATCCAAAGATGCTTAGAATTTGAACGGAAAATTAAGAGTTATAACTGTTTATTCAGTTTTTTAAAAAATCCTATATCCGATACCTTGTCAGAGTTTACAATTTATAAAACTGTAGTCTCTGTTGTATGAGTGGGGGGGGGGGAAATCCCCAAACCTGGATGTTTGGGCAAATGAACCATAGCGGTGTTTATATTTTACTTTATTCCTCCAGCTGTTTAATCAGAAATATGAATAGCAGCTCCAAAATAGAAACCTGACTCCCTCCCACCAATATCATCATTTGGGAAATTTAGTTATAGCTTCCAATTGTCAACCAATTACGGAATATTTTGCTCTCTCTCTCTCCCCCCCCTCTCTCTTTTGTAACGTTATGACTGAATAAGTGTTAGCAAATAATAAAAAGGCAATTACAGTTAAGGCTTTGCTCCTATTACTCCGTTCATTTTATTCAGGGTATAATTATTGCCAGCAGTGGAGACTTACTGTACCATGTAAAAGGCACCAGGGAAGAAGATGGGAACGGGGCTGGTGCATGCAAAATTGGAAATGTCACAACTACCTTCATCATCACGGTTGGACTTCTGAGATTAAAGAGAAAAGGGAGAGAGGGGGGGGGAGAAAAAGAAGAACGGTGGAGTAGAATCCCCTGAAAGCTCACCATGTGTATTTTGCAAATGCTTTTACTCCAAGCCGTTGACAAGCAGTTGAAGATGATCTCTCAAGGGGCAGTCAGAAGGGCATAATGTTTTTGTTCTTCCTTGTTATCAAAAAAAAAAAAAAGGAATATGATAATTAATGCTTTGGGGGGCTACACTTTTTGTCATGCCGTGTTGGGAAATCAACGTGCAGGGAGAAATTCTCTTATGAATAGAGAAGGGTCTTGAAATTTGTAGCGCTCAGCTTGGGAATGGAATATTTAGAAGACTCAGTCAGTCTTGTCTGAGGTGACCCTAAGGCAGGGGTGAAATGCTCCCGGATTGGACCGGATCGCCCGATCCGGTAGCGAAATTGACCGGTAGTTCGGCGATCCGGTGGCGATGATGGAGCAAAGCTCCGCCCACCCTCCCAGGAGTAATGTGTTTTTTACCTTCTGTGCATGCACCGAAGGTTTTGCCTTCTTACCGAACCGGTAAGGAAGGTAAGTAGATTTCACCCCTGCCCTAAGAATTTCCAAATTCTTTTCCTGGTTCAGGTTAAAGTACAAATTCTAAAGGTCAGATCTGGGGTGACATGAGAGCAGTGTTCCAATATTTGAAGGGTTGCAACAAAAAAAGAGGCAGCCAACCTATTCTCCAAAGCATCTGAAGGCAGAACAAGAAGCAACAGATGGAAACTAATCACGGAGAGAACCAACCTAGAACAGAGGTGAAATTTCCTGATAGAACAATTAACCAGTGTGGAACAACTTGCCTCCAGAAGCTGTGGGTGCTCCAACATTGGAGGTTTTTAAGAAGAGATTGGACAACAATTTGTCTGAAATCATATAGGGTTTCCTGCCTGAGCAGGAGGTTGGACTAGAAGGCCTTCAAAGTGCCTTCCAACTCTGTTATTCTGACTACAATACTCAGAATTCTTAGCTGGCAGTACCAAAGAGAATTGTAGTTTGAGTGAGAAGTCAACTCAAGAAAGAAAGAAGAATTTGAGAAATGTTCTCCAACTTGCTACTCTGAACTCAAATCTACACATAAGGTACATCATGTTCTATCACAAAAGGTGTACCTCCACGTTACATCACAACTCTGAGGTTCTCCAAGCTCCTCTACTATCTCTTCTTCTCATGGTGGATCAGCAACATCATAAATTATTATAAAACTCCAGTTGAGTTCACACAGGATGGGTACGTAACACCTTACACCTGAATGTCTGTGCTACCTGTAACCAGACCTCAAATGTAGAGACTAGAGGCTGTGAAAAGATTAAAATGGAGCAGGAAAAAAAATGCATTACCTGTTCTTTTCAACCAAGTACAGATAATCCAGAGTCACTTTGGACAACTCAGACTGCTTTTGCAGTTGTGTAAATCATCTTCCTGAATGGATTGTTAACTTTTTTTTTTAAAAGATGTGTGTGTGAAAAGAATAGCATTTAAAAAAAGAAAGAGAAAGAAAATGTGATTGCAAACAGACAGCATGGATGTATCATCCCATGGTACATTTTTAGCTGGCAATTATTCTTGGGCTTTGTGGTAAGTGGTTATTTCACAGTTTTGAGCGTTGACAAAACAAACTCTTTTGACTGATGGAATGCATTACTCATTAAACGCATACCAAATGCAAGCGTACTCTGACAAAATGTAGACATATTTGCCCAGAACTTTAACTAATACTATAAACTTTGCTGGATGAGCAAAATAGAATGAATAGAGTCCCAGTGATGTATGCCTGCTAAACTAATTGCCTATTGAGCATAAATACTCATGTGTACATATATACATACATCCTAGATGCCTCTCAAAACTTTGCAATCAGTTGACAGGCTCATCTCAACGATCAAACGTCCGTAACTATTAAATATATTGCTTGGTTTATTTCCACTGGATGTTTACCAACATTCAGATCTCAATGGTTTTCGCAAATCAAAAAGAGGGCTGTGAAAATATTTACAGACCCCTCGCATCCTGGACATAAACTGTTTCAACTCCTACCCTCAAAACGACGCTATAGAGCACTGCACACCAGAACAACTAGACACAAGAACAGTTTTTCCCATCCCTCTGCTAAACAAATAATTCCCTCAACACTGTCAAACTATTCACTAAGTCTGCACTATTATTAATCTTCTCATCATTCCTATCGCCCATCTCCTCCCACTTATGACTGTATGACTGTAACTTTGGTACTTGTATCCTTACGATTTATATTGATATTGTTTCCTGGTTGCTTATTTGTACCCTATGGCTATCATTAAGTGTTGTACCTTATGATTCTTGATGAATGTATCTTTTCTTTTATGTACACTGAGAGCATATGCACCAAGGCAAATTCCCTGTGTATCCAATCATACTTGGCCAATAAAGAATTATTCTATTCTATTCTATTCTATTCTATTCTATTCTATTCTATTCTATTCTATTCTATTCTATTCTATTCTATTCTATTCTATTCTATTCTTTGGTGGAAGAAAGTCCTCTCTACAATGCATTGAGATATAACCAGGTTTTACTTTCATTAGATTCCTTACTTTTTTAAAAAAAAAAAGTCACTTGATTTATTGAAAAATGTAGTATGATGTCAGGAAGAATTAATGTTTCCCACAGGCATACTAATAAGCTCCATGACTTAATGACTTGCTATCGTACACCAGTGGGACCCCCAAAAAAAATTATTCCAAAGATAACATAACGTAGCACCCAAAGCAGCAGGAAGCTTCCAACATTCTTTTAGATGCTTTTCAGTGTTACTAATCTTCAAATTGCATGGAAAAACAGAAAGGAAATGGAATTATTTCAGCCTGGAAGGGCAACACGCTAAAAGACGACTCCATTCCAAATTTCTAATTTGTGCAGATGATTAATGTCGGTGAAAAAGGGATTGCAGCTGGCCGAGTCTACTGTGAATAAGGACGGGGAGGAAACTGTGGAGCTACTGTAGCCCAACAGAAGGGATGTTTTGAAAGCTGGGTTGACACTTTAACTATTTATTTATTTAGAAGATTTATATTGCCACCTACTTGCACCTGCAAGGCAGCTTACAGGACACAATATAAAAGAAACAAAATAATAAAAATAAAATAATAACCCCCCACTCCGGTGATAACACACATTCATACCAGCCATTTAATGGGCTCCATCCCACTCTGGGTTCTCCAGACCAGTGGTGGGTTGCTACAGTTCGCCCCGGGTTTGGGCGAATTGGTAGCGGTGGCAGTGGGAGGCTCTGCCCACCTGCCCGGGCGTCTTTGTGCATGTGCAGAAGCATTGCATGCGCGTAAGCGCGCACCCACAAGTGAACCAGTAGCAACGAGATTTGAATCCCACTACTGCCCTAGGCCCGCTGGCAGAACCAGGGCCTACCGAAAGAGTGTTAGAAGGGGAGCCAGTCTAATTTCCAGAGGGATGATGTTCCAGAGGGAGGGAGCCACCACGGAGAAGGCCCTCCTTCTGGCTCTTGCAAGATGTATCTCCTTAGGGAATGATACCCACAACATTCCTTGCCTTCCCACTCTGGTGGGTTGGGGAGAAGTGACCGGCAAGAGACGGTCCCTCAGGTAATCTTATCACCACAAGTTTTCCTCTTATGCAATTAGGACTGGAACCTCTGTTGTTAAGTGAAGGAGCCGTTAAGGGAGTCTTGCTCTAATTTTATGACCATTTTTGTTACAGTTGTTAAGTGAATCATAAGCAGATCTAGCTTCTCCATTGACTTTGCTTGTTGGAAGTCAGGTGAGAGGGTCACAAATCATGATCGTGTGATCCCGGAATGTTGAAACCATCATAAATGCATGCATGGAATTTGGACCACATGGTCGCAGGAACGCTGCAATGGTCATAAATTCGAGGGCTGGTCATAAGTCACTTTTACCAGCACCATCATAATATTGCATGCAGGGTGTAAAACCAATACTAGAAATCAATAATCCATACATAAAATGTTAGCCTTTGATCTCCCTTCCATCCCTATGAGTCTAGAACTTTAGGGTGATGATAGTCAACATAGATCTTTCTGAATGAGACCAGAAATCTGATTTAACAGTAAAGCAGAATTTTTAACCGTCCTTAGAATGGAATCTAAGGAATCCTGGGAAATCATTACTTTCTGATGAGATTAAAGATTCAAGTAAATTCTACTCTGCTCTCCATCCAAACAACTGGAAATTTCCATTCTGAAACACTCTTAATTCTAGAGGCTGTAATTGCCTGAGATTGGGAGATGGCCAAGACACAACGTTGGATGGTGCTGGAGAAGTTAAAATATTTAAGCCGTTAATAGTACATTTTTTCTCCTTCCCCTAACCCCAAATGGGAACAATGTGCATCTCTGTTGCTTGGAAGGTTGTTACAAAAATTCAGGGGTCTTGAAGGTTGACACAAAGAGGGTTGGGGCACATCTGTGGGGCCCAAATTAACCATCTCTGCTTTGATCTGTAAAAATTCAAGATCAAAGGCCTGCTCATGTAGCATTCCACTTAGGACACTGCTCAGTTAGATTCTTCAGAAAGCCAAGAAGTACAAAACAATAATCTCTACCAATACCATTTTCCAGAAACCTGGAATGAGAGTAATCCTGATTTTAATATTCTGAAATTACCATATAGAAATCAGGAAATGCTAGACACTGGAGAATCAATTGATACAGTCATTTTTTTTTCCAGCTAAGGTGCAGGTAAAATTCTTGACTCAGAACCATTCATTCAGGGTTGAAATGACTGGTCATTGGTGCTCTCTGAGTTTGGTTGTTGTTGGTTTTTTTGTAGATGTTTCAACACCCAACTAGGTAACATCAGCAGTGCTAGTGAAGAGTGGGGTTTGCAGAGAGGAGGAAGGGGGTGGAGGTAGAGGACTATGAGGTCCTTGGTGCTCTCTGAACTTGATTTTCTTGTACAAGCTTCACTACCCAAACTAGGTAATCAGTGCTATAAGGGAATATCTGCTAGGTTACGCAATTAGGATCATCGTGCTAGCACTGATGAAGTTACCTAGTTGGGTAATGAAACTTCAAGCTCAGGAACCACCAAGGACCCCTCCAAAAATATGCCTGTTGAGATGAAGGTCATCCAAAGAGTTAATCTCACAATCCATATACCTTCTCACCTTCAACTGCCCAAGGCTCGTGTTCTGAAATTGCCCAAATAACTTTAGTAAAATCAGATTCTTCAGTTCAATCTTTTCTCTACATCGGTTTCTCTTTGATCAGCCTTTTTTTTCCCCCTCTCAGAATAGGCCAAGATTCACACAAATCCTTTCCTGCTGGAAGCATATCCTGCTTCAGAGAATAAGGGGAAGCATTGTTTCCTTTTTATTAAAGACGATGGCGTATCTTTAAGCTATGGCTCCTAACCACGCTGCATGCAGGGTGTTAAACCAATGCTAGAAAAACCAATATTCCATACATAAGAGGTTAACCTTTGATCTAGACACATCGCTGTAAATAAGCAAGCCTGTTTGCGGCAGCTCTTTGATCATCAAAATTGGAAACATTTGGAGAAACAGAACTCAATGCGCGAGGTGCTCCAGAATCGAAGAATGTCCTCGCAGATCAAAAGGGATACATTTGCACACAAACCATAACCAATACGAATCAGAAATGCACGGCCATCTGGAACATTATAGCCCATGCTCCTGCATGACAGAAAAAGGATAATCAGGCGGAAGGTACATTTAAAAGGTCTTCATTTTGATTTTTTAATAGGCTGCTTTATTATTATTATCATCATTATTTTTTTTAAAAATGATCTGGGCAGTTTTAGTTTACAGCAGAAAAAAAAATGGCTGTGAAAAATGCAAACCTGCCATAAAAATCCAGGAGGATAAATCTGTGTATTAAAATTGACACCCAAGTCAGATCTAAAACAGAGAAGTTGAAGAGAATGAACAAATGAACAAACAAGTCAATACAGCTACACAACGTTTGAGTTTTATTTTATTTTTTTAGGGAGTTGAGTTGCCTGAAAGACATTAAAATGAGTTCTAATTTGCCCTTGAATAATCGCTCTGTTCAAAAAAGGGACCTTATGATCCAACCAGAAGTGCACAAATGAATAAATCCCAAACTGTTTAGAAATTGCTGTATATAGAGAATGGAGGGGTTGTTCTTTTACATCGCACAGAGCTGGAATTGTGGAAGAGTACAATGGGTGTGTACTTCCACCTTTGCCCATGTGTGCACACAAGCACTGCGAGGGAAGACCACCTGGTGAGACCTTTGTAGTATGTGCCAAGTTACCATCTTTTAAAAATAAAGGACAGCGTGGTGAGATTATAATCTAGATGGAGCAGATGTGAACCTCTCCAGCAAATGAGCTGCAGAAAAATGGGGCATTGTAGCCTTTTCAAAGTAAGTCTCATCCAGATGTGTTAGGATCTTCCTTCCTAGGCATCCTATTCCTTTGTTGTATTGGTGGTATTGTCTTACGTAAATTTAACAACGAGGTTCAAAATAGCATCATTAGATTGTTCCCTTGAATTTAACACCTGGGCAACCAACCAAATAGCCTCTTAGCTAAACTATATTGGTGTCTTCCTAGTTCAGTTATAATCCTGGTTTACACATTTGCATTTATGCATGTAAATTAATACGTAAAAATTCTCTGCCAAGTTTTGGCTGCTGCACAAAGAAAACCAGCACATCTGGGAGGGTACAAGCTCCCACTCGGACCACATGAAAACATGAAGATCTTCCTTGTTATTCATATCCCAAACAGAATGGTAAAATATATTCATGGGATGCTAAGGGTCATTGGGGATTTGGAATTCTGGCTTCATCCAGTTTTAAAATGTTTTCCCACCCACAAAAGGATTCAAGGCACAAAGGAAAATAATTGTTTTGGTTTTGTGCATGTGTTTTAAGAGGAAGAGAAAAGAGGGGGTGGTTATTTCTTCTAGGAATCTAACGCAAAGATTCTTGTTCTTTATTCAAAAAAAAAAAAAAGCACTGATATAAAAAAAGGGCACAAAAGAGATCATAGTTTAGAATATCTGTGGGAATTCTCAAGGAGAAGCTTCCTTCATCCAAAGCTGCTTGATCTATCCAATCTTTGGAAAATTCTGCACGGCGTTTGTTTCTCTTCCCATTTGAGCTCTTGGGGTGAAGCCAATGGGGAGATTCCAATCATCTTCAGGAGATGTTAACTGGCTTTAATGAAGGAAAGGTCCTTGAATGTCAATATCCATCAGTGATGGCAAGGAGCAGGAGTCTGACGTCTATGGAGATTCTTAATCGTCCAGGTCATGGTTGTCCCAAAAGTGCTTTTTCAAAAGGCAACTGGACTTTGTTTGTCTTTGAAGACACTTCCCTTCTTATTCTTCAGTTCTGAAGAAGCTTGTTGGATGAGAAGCAAAGCATCAAAAAACAAAATCCAGTTGCCCTTTGAAAAAGCACCTTTGGGAGCAGGAGGTAGGCCTCAAAAACACTGCTTCTTTTTGAGGTGAATGTTTTGATATCTTCCCTCATCCAAGCAAATTTTGTGTTCTCCATTAAGAGAATTCCACTAACTTATTTGTGAGAGCCCCCAAAATATGGACCAACCTTATATGGATTCAGCTTGTTGAATGGCCTCAGCTAATTCTGGCCATCTCAAATAGTAGCGCTACTTCATACCGGCCAAAGTTCATTCAAGATACTGAGTTGTCTCCATCGAAAAACAAAATGGCAGCCCATTCAATTTGAACTGGATGGAGAGATGAATCGCTCTTTGATTGTGAAGGTAGACAACTTTGTCCATTGCTCTGAAGATAGAATGCCCATCACGTAGCTCTGTCTCAGTAATCTGATGCCAGCTTTCTCAATTAGTTTATCTCTAAATTTGGGGCTATGGGAACTAAAATAACTCCTCAAAACCCCTTCCCATAAAGACAGGATTGATATTCTCTCAACGGACAGCCCTCACCTCTGGTTATAACAGCCATATGTCCCTTATTATAAAAGAAGGACCTTTATTTCAGAAAGTTGCCCTTTAGAATTATTTGATTCTGTTATTTATTTTCATGGTTTTGGCTCTTGAATTTTCCTTTGTAAAGCAAAGTTATAAACGTAAACAATTTTTTTTAAAAAAAAATCCTTATGATCCTCTTTTGGTGTTGCCCCCTTTATTCAAGTCTGTCCTTTTATTTTTATTTTTTCCAAGAAAATATGGTCATTGTGCTTATGACTCATCAGGAAATCATTGAAAAGGAATCTTTATGAGCTTTGAAACTCCTCTCTGGAGTTTTATTTGAACTGGACTTGGCAGACTAAGTCATTCCTCATGCAGCCCTTCAAATCAATTTTAAAAAAAAAATTGGATTATTTTCAAGTTCCCAGTTTCAAACCCTTTCAGATCCCAGCAGGCTTCTGGTGGCATCACCGGGAGATTCAGTCTCACTTTTTCTGCCCACAGAAAATTTCATCTTTAGCACCTCGCCGTATCCTAGAAATCATAGGAATTACTTTTAAATCTGTCCTTTGAGATTTCTTTCATTACCAAAAAAAAAAGAGAGAGAAGAAGATGAATTCTATTTTTATATCTAATCTTCATGACGATTTCAAAGACATTTTTTCCTGCAATGTTTTCGAGTTTATTTTATTGTTTGCATATTGAGAGGGTGCCGTTGTCATTTATTTATAGTTTTGTTATTGTTATGTAGGCATCCATCACTCCTCCACGCTATTCAGAGTTTCATCATCAAAAAATGAATCCTGGAAGGACTTTCTTGTAAAGCAGGGGTGTCAAACTGGATTTCTTTGAGGGCCAGATCAGCATTGTAGTTATCCTCCATGGACTGGCCAGGGATGGGGCAGTACGAAGATGGGACAGACGCCTCCTGCAGCACCCTGCTGGCCAAAATGGGGCACGAATGGCCCGTACATGGCTCCCAATGCCCCGTTTTGGTTGCCAGAGGCACTGTGGGCCGGTCCTTTGCTATTTCCAGGGTGGGCCCACCAGCCAGATTTAAGTACCTCACAGGCCGCATCTGGCCCACGGGCCTTGAGTTTGACACCACTGTTGTAAAGCCTCCCTTAAAGATTAATACTGTAAGAAACCTGGCAAACTATCCATCACTTAAGGGATGATGATGTAACGAAAGACTGCACCTCCTAACATATTTCTCTGCTCCCTATGTAACTAAAATATGCACGAATACGTCATACACACAAACAAAGAATTTCACCATTTTGTTTTATTTATCATCTAAGGGAGAAATACCAAAAGGGTTTCCCCTCCATCAAGTTGAAAGAATTTGGAAAACATAATGTGGAAGAAATCTTTGGCATAGAGGTACTTGGTCTAGTCGTTGAGGCACCAGGTTTGAAATCAGGAGATTGTGACTTCTAGTCCTGCGTTAGGCATGAAAGTCATTTGGGTGTCTTTGGGCCAATCACCAGGAGACAGTGAGTTCTAGTCCCAGCTTAGCCATGAAAGCCAACTGGGTGAGTTTGGGTCAATCACCTGGAGACTGGAAGTTCTAGTCTTTCCTTAGACGTGAAAATCAGTTTTGTGACTTTGGGCCAATCACCAAAAGATGGTGAGTTCTAGTTCCACCTTAGCTATGAAAGCCAAATGGGTGACCTTGAGCCAGTCCCTCTATCTCAGCTCAACCCACCTCACAGGGTTGTTGGGAGGAAAATAGGAAGAGGAAGATATATTGGATATGTTTTCCACCTTGGCTTATTTGTAATTCTTATTTGGGATATAAACAAGCAAAGAAATAAAAAATAGAACTCTGCCTAGCAATTTTGTGTTGATGTCTGAAAAGCCAATGTCTCAATTCATGTTCCGGCTTTCTTACTGTCCTACGTCTTCTCCATCTCAGCCATAGGAGATGAATCCCAGAAGGTGTGACAGCCCTTCTCACAAGTAGCCCTTCTCAGTTCTTCCTCCATCCCTGCCACCCCAATCTGTATACTATTGAACAGAACAGAACAGAACAGAACAGAACAGAATAACAGAGCAGAATAACAGAGTTGGCAGGGACCTTGGAGGTCTTCTAGTCCAACCCCCTGCTTAGGCAGGAAATCCTACACCACTTCAGACAAATGGTTATCCAACATCTTCTTAAAAACTTCCAGTGTTGGAGCATTCACAACTTCTGGAGGCAAGTTGTTCCACTGATTCATTGTTCTAACTGTCAGGAAAATTCTCCTTAGTTCTAAGTTGCTTCTCTCCTTGATTAGTTTCCACCCATTGCTTCTTGTCCTGCCCTCTGGTGCTTTGGAGAAGAGGTTGGAAGCTTCAGTGTTGCCACAATGGTGCTGAGGGATAGAGAGGGGGGAAATAGAGATAGCTGGGGTTTTGTAGCCAAAACAAAACAGTTTCCCCCTGAGAACCAAGGACATTTCCACAGGTGGCTGAAGAGAGGAGGAGGGAAGTTTCCAAGCAACCGGACAGCACTTTGATTGGACCATGTGACTGATTGTTTGGGGAAAGAGGGGAAGAAAACTTGTACTTTTAATTAGGTGAAAACCGTGGGAACCTTTAGAGTCAGTTTTCACCAGTCTGTGCCAATATGATATATTCAATAAATCTGTTCTTTGAGGAACCTGCTTGCTTTGGAGTTCTATTTGCTATGGATGTATTACTTGGAACCCTGGCACACATTTTGCTACGGTTGGGTTCAAATGCATTTTTGGAAGACCTAAAAGGCCTGGCTGATGATAGAGCCCCCTGGAGAAGATCTGTTTATGTGTTTGCTAAGAGTTGACAGCAACCTGATGCCCATAATCATCAGCCAGATATAAGTGAATTTGTCCCCTGTGAAAATGGTTGACCAGTGATGTGGATGTTTCTTTCCACACTTGAGACTGGACATACGGAGGTATAAATTGCCCTCCACTGTGGTTCATGTAGTCCAATGTTCTCTATTGTGCTAGACAACTGATCTTTAGGGTTTGGAGAATAATCTCCTCTCCTTTTGATTACTGCTACCAGAATGAAGATAAGCATCTTCCGTATTCAATTGTTGCCTTCTACAGCTTTTCCCCAAAACCAGCCAGGAGAAACCTTCTATTAGAAAATTACTGTTGGGTCTCCTTAATCCATCTGACACAAAGATTGCTACAGCAGCTGAAAAAAAGATGGGAGCAAGGCTTTTTCAAGTATTCCTCCTGCTCTCCCTCCCTCCCTCCCTCCCTCCCAATCTTTCTCCCTCTCTGTCTCTCTCTGTCTCCCGGTCTGTCTCTCTCTCTCTGTGTCTCTCTTTCTCCCATTCTGTCTGTCTCTCTGTCTCTGTCTCTGTCTGTCTCTCTCTCTCTCTCTCTCTCTCTGTGTGTGTGTGTGTGTGTGTCTTCCTCTCCCTCTCTCTCTTTCTCTCCAGCTGCTTGACATGCTCCTGAAATGCTCAATGTGACTGATAGATCTTCAAAGCCATGACCTGTCACAAATTATGTTTCAGAGCGTTTTACTCCAACAGGTTCAAGCATAATCAGAAGAGAAATGTTATTCCAACACAAAAGCTTGAACCGGCTCTTGGATAACAGTGTCAAAATGAGAAGGGCTCCAGAGGCAGGGCAGAAAGATCAGGCACGGTGTGAGACGCTGTGATAGAAACTTGCATTGAGTCAAGAAATATGGGGGAGGGGGGAGCCTGCAAAAAAAAAGAAAGAAAGAAAGAAAGAAGAATTCCTGCTTGTAGGAAAAGTGTAACTAGAGGGCAACACAGTAGGAAGTGATGAATAAAGACTCTACTCTACTCTACTCTACTCTACTCTACTCTACTCTACTCTACTCTACTCTACTCCTATTCTATTCTATTCTATTCTATTCTATTCTATTCTATTCTATTCTATTCTATTCTATTCTATATCTATTCTATATCTATTCTATATCTATTTCCTAAGGCCTAAAAAAAAATAAAGGAGGGAAGAAGAAGCCCAACGCAAAAGTGTTCAGGTGTCTCCTAGCCCCACCAATAAAGTAAAATAAAATACTGAGCATCAAATAGAAGTGACTTTTTTGCCTTGTGATGTTGACACAGGATTGTCATTCTGGTGTTTTCAGCACATCTCATTCTCTCAAAGCAATCACTCAGCAAGTTTTGGGATCCTACTGGGAACACCTGATGGGCGTGGAGGATGCCTTCCAGAGAGGAAAACATGTGTAAAATCTGTTCGCCATCTGTGTTGGTCCTGCTGTCAACATTGAGGTAGACATCCAAATCCCTGTTCGCGCTTACCTGTTTCAAGTGACTAAGATGGCATTCTTCTCTTTTTAAGGGATAGCTTGTTTTTCTTCCTGTAACCCCGAGTGTTTCACTTGACATACGGAGACGAAGTTGGTAATTCCAATATCGCTACAGGCTATTTTCTAAAACTAGCTAATAACACCACTTTTTTTTAGAGTAGTACCATAAAATTATATATCAATGGAAAGATCATTTAATCAAGAATGTCATGCAATAACTTTTATGAAGTTACAGGATAAAGAAGAAAAGTGAAGCACGTAGAAAAAATGAGATATAGAAAAATTATCACCATAGAAAAAATGAGATATACAAAAATGATCCCCATGTCAGTTAATACTCCGTTGGGTACCCTTTAGCATGAATGACGGCCTTACAACGTCTTCCCATGGAGTGAACCAAGTCTTTGAGTTCTGCAGCTGTTATAATGTGAAACCAAGGATTGAAGGATTGCTTCGATTAACTGGGTTTTATTGCTGGGTTGCTTCTGACTAACAAGTTTCTTTAGTCAGCTCCATAGATTTTCAATTGGTTAAGGTCTCAGCTATTCCCAGGCCATTCCAGCAATGGAATAGGATTATCTTGAAACTCCAAAAAAAAAAAAAAAGAAAGAAAGAAAGAAAAGAAAAGTGGTGTTACTAGCCATCAAATCTCAAAAATGCACTTTTCCTAAAAGGCTTCCATAATTTGGGCCACTACTATACCTGTACAGTCTTCTTTTTAATGAATTCCATTTGTGTTGGTTCTCGCACAAGTATTTTCTCTTGTGCTGAAGACGTTAGGCTGTCCTAACACCTTTGCTGTTTCATAGCAGATGGCTTGGCTCATAACCTGGAGAAGACCCAGGACTTTCTTCATCTTCGAATGTTTTCAGCACCGTCCCTTCGAGTCTTCAAAGCGATGAGTGGAATTTAAAAGTTTGATTTGAAGAAACATGTGGAGAAACCATCAGGATTACCTGGGGACGATTCAAAAGAAAACTAAGTGGGATCCATCATAACACGAATGTTGGGTTGTCATCAGGAGGAGCTATCTGGAATTCAGGTTTGTTGGCGTCTTAAGTTTATTTCTGGTCAACCGCTTCGTTGCTCACCTTTTGACCTTCACTATTTCTACTCCTAGCTACTGGCTTGTGAAATCTAGCAGGGAGGGGATGTCAGTCTGGATTTGGGGAACTTTAAACGCTCCGTTAAAAGAGGGAGCGATCCAGGGGTGAAATCCAGCAGGTTCTGACAGGCTCTGGAGAACCAGTAGCGGAAATTTTGAGTAGTAGGCTGGCCCCAGAGTGGGGTGGGAATGGAGATTTGCAATATCCTTCCCCCAGGAGTGGGGAGGGAATTGGGATTTTGCAGTACGTAAAATCTGCCACTCCCACCAAGCTACACCACACCCACCAAGCCACACCCACAGAACCAGTAGTAAAAAAATTTCAATTCCACCACTGGAGTGATCCCACAAAGCTTATTTACATAGAACACACATACATTAACAGAGTTGGGAGGGACTTTGGAGGTCTTCTAGTCCAATCCCATGCAGGAGACTCTATACCATTTCAGACATGTGGCTGTCCAGTATCTTCTTAAAAGCTTCTGGTGTTGAAGCATCTACAATTTATGAAGGCAATCCATTCCACTGGTTGATTGTTCTCACTGTTCGAAAATTTCTCCTTACTTCTAGGTCGCTTCTATCCTTGATTAATTTCCATCCGTTGCTTCTTGTCCTGTCTTCAGGTGCTTTGGAGAATAGGTTGACCCCCTTTTCTTTGTGGCAGCCCCTCAAATATTGGAACACTTCTATCAGTGTTAATTCTTCTTTTCACTAGACTAGACATACCCAATTCCTGCAACCATTCTTCAGATGTTTTAGCCTATACCTTCCCCCCTTACAATTTTTCTTGCCAAAATCTAAAGTGGGCCTGGAAGGTGATTAATATTGCTTTTCTCAATCATCATGGAAATAAAAATCGGGGAGTGGGGAATCATCATTTCTCAAAGATCATCAGAAAAGTGAGTTCCAGCTGACTACAAACATTCTTTCTTTAAAAGAATCTGATGCCTGGCCTCAAAATTAAAAAGAAAATGCACATCTCTCTCTGTGTGTGATTGTGTGTTTAAATAAATAGATATATGACTCAAGTAAAGTATACAGTCATATCACCAGCCTGGGAAACAGGATGCTGAACACACAAAAAAGTGACTGGTCCTTATCAAACCTTCCTGTAGCATTCTTTTCAAAGACGACACAAGTACAACTTTTACTTACTACCCAGCACAAGTCAATAAATCTCAAGGATGATTTTATAAGAAGAGTTCAAAAGAGGGGGGGAGGGGAATCGAAAGAAATGACCAAAAGATAAAAAGTGGAGAGGGTTAATGGTATCTTCAGAAGAGAGAGAGAGAGAGAGAGAGAGAGAAAGAAAGAAAGAAAGAAAGAAAGAAAGAAAGAAAGAAAGAAAGGAGGGAGGGAGGGAGGGAGGGAGGGGAGACAGAGAGAAAGAAAGAAAGAAAGAAAGAAAGAAAGAAAGAAAGAAAGAAAGAAAGAAAGAAAGAAAGAAGGGAGGGAGGGAGGGAGGGGGAGGGAGGGGGGAGGAGAGACAGAGAGAGAGAGAGAGAGAGAGAGAAAGAAAGAAAGAAAGAAAGAAAGAAAGAAAGAAAGAAAGAAAGAAGGGAGGGAGGGAGGGAGGGAGAGGGAGGGAGGAGAGACAGAGAGAAAAAGAGAGAGAGAGAAGAGAAGTGATTGAGTGAATTAGAACAGGTTTTTTTTAAAAAAAAAAAGATAGGTGCTACCTGAGCTGAAAAGACAATTAAGATAATGTATTAATTTTTATGGCGTCTGGCAGTAATATTTTCATCCTGTTAATTACACCACAGACAGAAAAAGTATATAATATGATAGCTCCATGCTGAGAAGACATGCTTGCTGCTTAGTTAAGTGACAGCATTTATCCTATAATTAGCTTGGTGGAATGCAATGCTGCATTGCAAGCCTCAGAGTGTGGGAGATACCAGCTCTGCACAACCAGCCCAATGTGGAAATGATCAACTCTCAGGATTGATCTTTTTGGACAAGGAGAGGATGCTTCCTTGTGAATTTCTACATATGGGAGCACATCTATACCTGGGTTAAAAATGGCATTGAAATAATGACCCAATGTCCCAGGCGAAGTCCATCCCAGCAGAAGACCAATCTAGAACAAATGGATACATTTGGCCCAGCTAACAAATACAGCTGGAGAGAGCCAGTTTGGTAGCAGGGATGAAGACACCAGGTGTCTAAGAGACCTGGAGACCATGAGTTCTACACCCCCACCCCCAGACACAAAACCAGCTACTTGATCTTGAGCCAGTCACTCTTCCTCAGACCTAGGATACAAGCAATGACAATCCACTTCTGAAATCTTGTCAAGACCACTCTAGGACTTGTCCAGGCAGTTGAGAGAAGCTAACGCTGTTCTGAAGGCACCAAAAACAAGAGGAAAAAAGTGAAAGAATAGGTCAAATTGATGTAAGTGTCACAACCCAGAGCTGCTTTTAATGGCACATATTTGTGTTGTCCCGTCTCTTATTCTAGAACAGTGTTTCTCAACCTTGGACACTTGAAGATGCGTGGACTTCAACTCCCAGAATCCCCCAACCAGCAGAGATTCAATCGCGCACGCTCTTCTGCACATGCGCAGAAGCATTTTGATGACGGTGGGGTTGGTGGGCGGAGCCTCCTGCCGGTTTTACTACCGGTTCTATAGAACCGGTGTGAACCGGGGGCAACCCACCGCTGCCCCAAAGGTGCTTTTTCAAAAGGCAACTGGACTTTCTTTGTTTTTCCTGAAGATGTTTTGCTTTTCATCCAAGAAGCTTCTTCAGTTCTGACCAGAGGTGGTATTCAGCCAGTTCCCACCAGTTCGCCCAAACCGGTAGCAGACATTGTGGGTGGGCCTGTCCACTCGCCCCAACCCTATGCCATCCTATTCATGTTTTTGAGGCCGGGTGCATGCATGGAAGGCAGGCTCATGCACGAGCCAGGGATGCACGATCACAAAGCGTGCGTGTGTGCATGCGGTGAACTGGTAGTAACATAATGTGAGAGCTGGTTCTGACTGAATGGTGGAGAATGGAAGGATTTATATGACCCGGATGACTGAGAATCTCTATAGACATAAGCCCAGGTTGTTTCCCCCTGTTACAGGTAGACAGACAGATTCATACGAAAAACGAAAGGTACACTTGTAACCACAAAATTCTCATGGAATTTTACTGGTATTAACATTTCAAAGCCACCCTTTCAAACAACTGCCAAGTTAAATTAAGCTTTCCCAATAATACTCATTATCTCTTTCTTCTCTCTCTCATGTATAGCTACAAACACAAATGACATACAAGAATTAGATTGCTAGAATTTAATTGGCGCCGTTTGTGAATTTCCTTTAAAGAAACAGTCGCAAGGCAGTTGAGCTGAGAGGGCATATCCTAAATGGGCAAACATAACCGTAATGACATTTTTAAAGGAATCCACCGCGTTGTTGTCTCCCAGTTGAAACAAGCAACCTTTTGTCTTTGGTAGAGAAATTAATGGAGGGTTCCATTTTAATAGCGACTGCCAGCAGCTCATATTCTGCTTATTTGGTTACAAACAACGGTTCCTGAAAAATACAACCCGCTAAATAAAATAGGAATATCAGGAAGCAGTTTTACTAGGGTTGGAAATGATCAGCACTTGTTTGGCAAAGGGAAGGGAGGATGGAGTAAATACCAGCGAAGGAGGAGGCAAATAATCAAATCAGATCCAGAAATTGATTAAAGAATAACAGAAGAATTGGGAGGGACCTGGGAGGTCTTCTAATCCAAACCCCCTGCTCGGGCAGGAAACCCTATATCCGTGATGGTGAACCTATGTCACGTGTGCCACAGGTGGCACGCGGAGCCATATCTGTGGGCATATGAGCCGTTGCCCTAGCTCAGCTCCAGCATGCATGCACACGCTGGCAAGCTGATTTTCATCTGGCCCCACCCACGCCACCCCTCTCCTCTCAGGAGTCTTCACATGGCCCGTTTTGGATGCCAGATAAGTACAGGGCTCGCACTGAGGCTCTGGGAGGGTGTTTTCAGCCTCCGGAGGGCCTCAAGGTGGTGGGTAGGCTGTTTTCACTCTCCCCAGGCTCCAAGAAAGCCTCTGGAGCCTGGGGAGGGTGAAAAATGGGCCTTCCAGGTCCACCGGAAGTTGGGAAGCAAGCTATTTCTGGCCTCTGGAGGGCCTCTGAGGGGGGGGGAGGCTTTCCTCGCACAAGCACGAAGCCGAAAACACCAGCCTGAAGATGACGAATGGGACCTCGTCGAAACATCGCCAAGATACTCTCAATCTTACACGGGAAAAGACCCGAATACACCAAAACTTGCATATCTCTACCCGTGAAAATCTACGAAAACAAATATCTTACCTCTACGGGGAAGAAACCTTCCTGCTGACCAGGACCTCTGAGAAACTCGAAGTCCGAAGAGCTACCATCTTATGTGACCTCACATTCCTACGCACAAGCACGAAGCCAAAGACACCAGCCTGAAAAAGATGAGTGGGACCTCGTCGAAACGTCGCCAAGATACTCTCAATCTTACACGGGAAAAGACCCGAATACACCAAAACTTGCATATATATATATCCCTTTAAGTCTGATATTTGAGAAATTCAATTTTCCATATTTAGAACGTGAAAGGAGAAAATTCTTTCATGCACAATATGCAGGTTTCATCCCTGAGGGGGGCGAGGAACAGCCTATGTATCCATTAGAAATGTCTTTGATCTGGGCAAAATTTGGGTCAGAGACCTAGAGTAATTCCACTTGCACCCTGTAGTAGAGCAGAGGAAGGATGAGAAAAGAAGTTTAAAAAAAGAGACCCCCAAAAGAACAACAAAGGCTGAAATTTAAATAAAGACAATGGCGTCAAAGTATCTCCAGAAATAAAGATATTCCGATCAATTCGTTGCATCTCTTTAAAAAAAGAAAAAGAAAAAGAAAAGAAAGGGCATTAATTCTGATTTATATTTAAATAAAAATGATTAAATTTTATCTTCCAAGATGGAAATGTTGCGATAAGTACTGGTTGGTGGGCAAAGTATTCTCTAATGCCTGGAGCTTCCAGCCCTGTTGTCTTGTATGTATATTTGAATGGCAATGGGTTTTATCAGTATTTCTAAAGGCACTCATTTAATTATGTGGTTGTAAGAATTTTCAAAACCCCAAAGAATTAACACTCCCAATGCATATTCATGTTCTCCACATTAAATCAGCTTGAGCCATTTTGTGTGTGGGGGGAAAATAAATAATATGAAACGGGAAAGTGCAAACACTATTTTTATTTCTGTAAACACTTTGAAGCTCTATTCCGGATTCATTTGTAATCTTGTTTTATTTGTGTATAATTACAAATAATTAGATGTTATCTGCCCTTTCCTACATGGGCTAAAGGGGACCGGAATCATTGTTTACAACAAAAGATACAGGAATCTCTTCTGATCCATTTATAAAAAGGCAAGCTCTTCACCTGCAGTGAAACTGTAACTTATTCATTTTTATTTATTCATTTTTTTAAAAAAAGCCCACCTTTATTGTTTTCACAACTCAAGGCGGCGAATATATTCAGCAGACTTTCCTCCTCCTATTTTCCACACAACGACAACCCTTATGAGGTGAATTTGATTGTGGGAGAGTGGCCCAAAGTCACCAGCTGGCTTTCATGGTTAAGATGTGACTAGAACTCACTGTCTCCTGGTGATTGGCCCAAACTCACCCAGTTAGCTTTCATAGCTAAGGCTATGGCTAGAACTCCCTGTCTCCCAGTGACTGACCCAAAGTCACCCAGTTGGCTTTCATAGCTAAGATGGGACTAGAACTCACTGTCTCCTGGTGATTGGCCCAAACTCACCCAGCCAGCTTTCATGGTTAAGATGTGACTAGAACTCATGGTCTTTTAGCCTGGTAACTTAATCACTACACCAAAGTAGCAGACAATCGTGGCATAGGAGTGAATGATGTTACATTCAAACCAAACCCAGCATCTATTTCTTCGAATTAGCCTTCCCCAACCCGGTGTCCTTCAGAAATGTTGAAAAATAATTTGCTTCCAGAATTTTCATCCTCACCCAATCAGTTTGTAAGTTAAGAATCCAATGCAACCAGTTGGAGAAGACTGAAATAACAACCCAGCCTACAGTTGTTCTCCAGTATTATTCACACAAATCCAGCTTTCTCTTGCGTGCCACATGAAAGTGGTGTCATCTAGGTGGTTTCTCTGCTAGAATGCAGCAGAGCTCCATTCATCACGAGATAATTTAAGGAAATTCAACCCAAAGGTTAGCAGTACACATCAAAATTGACCTTCCACAGCTGCCCTCAAAGATGGCCAGAACACAAAACGGTGTTTCCACTTCTCTTATGAATGCCACTTCCATCGTTCATTCTGGTCACCTTCAAAAGGAAAATCGTTGAGGGAACAAACAGCAATTGCAGTTCTATTTTTTTTTTAAAAAAAAAATTCCTTTTGTTTCCATGACTCTAAAGGATACAGTAAAAACAGAGTCTGTGGGGATAAATAACCAGGAGTTGGGCGGCCTATAGATTGAATAAATTCTTATTAAATCCCCGTGATAAATGAAAAGCACATGGCAACTTTAAAGTCTTATCTGAGCTGAATGCAACTTTTGGTGATTTCATGGACACATTTGATGAAACATTTGAAACAATATGGAAATAGCCATCCATCAACTTCCTCTTTTTTTTTTCCCCCAAGTTCCCGGCTTAACCTACACCTTGAGAATTTCTTGATGCCTCTCGTGTATGTCTAACCCTAACTTACTTTGATCCAAGGTCAATTTGGCATCGCCACACAAATAGGCAGTTCGTAACCACCAATAAATGAATGTTATGATGAGAAAACTTCTGGAGGAACATTAGGAAACAGTTCCTGTAGACCAAAGCAGTTTTTATTTGACCAAATATTAGAGCTTGCTAATCAAAGTAAATAATTCTTTACATTCTTGGAATATTTTACTTTCAATTTCAATCATTCCGAAGTTCTGCAGGAGACAATTCAGCAAAAAATCAACAGCACCCACTGCTCTAGTGAAGGGGAGACATGATAGCAGTGTTCCAATACTTGATGGGCTGCCACAGAGAGGAAGCGGTCAAGCTATTTTCCAAAGTACCCGAAGACCAGACAAGGAATAATGGATGGAAACTGAACAAGGAGAAATTCAACCTGGAAATAAGGAGAATTTTTCTGACAGTGAGAACAATCAACCCATGGAACAGAAGTTGCCTTCAGAAGTTGTGGGAGCTTCATCACTGGAGCTTTCAAGAAGAGATTGGACTGCCATTTGCCAGAAATGGTGTAGGGTCTCCTGCTTGGGTGGAGGGTTGGACTAGATGACCTACAAGGTCCCTCCCAACTCTGTTAATCTGTAAATCTTGGGCTCTGTTGTCCTCAAAAGTTAAAATATCCATTCCTATTGCAAGCAAGAAGTTGACCTATAATTAGACCAGCCTGAAAAATGATCCATAGTTTTCCTCCAATAGATCATGACAGAAGGACAAAAGTATCTTAGATGCCTACAGATATTGTCTCGGTTGGAGGATTGTTTCTAAAGTCTTTTAAATAATATGTGGCAAAATATCGACAGATGCAAAGAGACATTTAAAACTCTCCATACTAAGATTTGGCTTTATATTTCTCAGGATTCATACTCTGTAATCCATTGTTTCTTTGACTCCTTAGATATTATGAATAGTATAAAGAGATAACAGGTTAAATACTGCATATTTTTATGGACTGTGTTCCAGGTGTATTAACATGGAGAATATGCTTCTTATAATTAGCAGCTGGCATTTAAATAATCTGCTAAAGATTATGACAGAAAGGCTCTTATCACGAGAGAATTAGAAATATATTACTGTCAAAACATAAGAAGAATGGCTTATAAAATCATCAAGGAAGCAGATTCAGGTGTTGGAATGGCTCCCCCCCCAAAAAAATGGTTATATTTGAAGAAAAAAATATTGGAGTAATATAGGACAATTATATTTGGAGAGAGGGTTTTACAAGAAGGGGAGGATTGAGGATTTAATCAATAGCACTGGCGATAGTCTCAGCAATTGTCCTGGTGGAGCAACAGATTAAGGGTGTCTTCCCCACCAAGAAATGGCAAAAGCAGGTGAAGTCTTAAATGAAAAAAATAAATTTAGGCATTTCCAAATCTCTGTCTTTCTTCCTTCCTTCCTTCCTTCCTTCCTTCCTTCCTTCCTTCCTTCCTTCCTTTCTTTCTTCCCTCTTTCTCTTTTTCTTTCTTTCTGTTTCTTTCTTCTATCTATCATCTATCTTTCTTTCTTTCTCTCTTCCTGCCTCCTCCCTCCCTCCCTCTCTTCCTCCCTTCCTTTCCTCAAGACCCTCCCTCCCTCCTTCCCTCATTCACCCACTCACTCATACTCTCCTTCCTTCCTTCCTTCCTTCCTTCCTTCCTTCCTTCCTTCCTTCCTTCCTTCCTTCCTTCCTTCCTTTCTTCTTTCTTTCTTTCTTTCTTTCTTTCTTTCTTTCTTTCTTTCTTTCTTTCTTTCTTTCTCTGATTCTTGGAGAGTGCCTGGACAAGTCCCCGCCCTCTTCTAACCAAGTTTTTTCAGAAGTGCTTTGCCATTGTCTCCTCCCCTAGGGCTAAGGGAAAGTGACTGGCCCAAGGTCACCCTTTATGTAGCGATGGACTCTCATTCCCCAGCCCACTGGCTCAAAAGTCCCTCAGTCTGAAAAATGGAAGTATTGATCTGGGGTTGACTTCTCTCAGCCCATTCCATTTTTTTTAATTACTCATCCCCAGGGCTTCGTGTTTCAAAAAATTATTTGGGTCCAGAAATATGGGTTTCTTGGTCGAGAAAGCGGATCTCGCTTCTATATCTTGCATTAAGAGAAAAAATAACCATATCCTCTTTTCAACACATTTATCAAATCCCCCTCCTCTCTCTCTCTCATTTTTTTTTCTTTGCCAGCTAGCTGGGAGATTGACTCGCCGCATTCATATTTTCCAAGCATGTCAATGCTCCCTATATGTCTAAATCTCATCCTCCCTGTGTATAAATGTGTTTGTGTGTATTTCTGCCTCTCCCTTTGTTCTCTGCTGCACCACAGCAGTCTCAAATATCTTTTGACAGCAAATTTAGACTAACTGCGCTCCCTTTACTGTAAGGGGAAATAAATCCATTATTAACAAAGTTGTCAATAAGCAATATCAACTTTGTCAGGCAGATTTATTTCCAGGGGTTCGGACTGGGGGAAATCAATACCGGGCGATACATTCTGAGTGCTACTCAAATGCGTATTTCCGATTCTGCCCTTAAGAATAACTTAAAAGCAAAGGACTTTCCCTTGCATTCCAGAAAATAAATGCATGCAACTAATCCTATTTACCTTCGCATGAATCCCAAGGACTTTTTTATTTTTTATTTTATTTTATTTTGCAACCCCCCCTTAAGATTTCCCCATTTGTGTGCCTGCATGAGTTGTCAAGGGGTTTTTCCACGTGATATCTGGACTTTTGTAATTTCAATCTCCTGAAAGCAATTGCTTTTAAATATACTTCCTGACAGTGTATTTTTTTAAAAAAGGAAAAAGAAAAACCAACCCAGCGTTAAACATAGTGAAGAACTACACACATCACTAAACACACGTATGGGAGGTTCAGGCTGGGCTCACCCAGAGAAATTAATCTTCTGCCATATTAGCAAAGCCAAAAGAGGCTAAGGATGGGAACTGGTGCAAACCTCCCCGCTCCAGCCTTTATTAATTTTACATATTACTCAAGATGGCGAACATCTCCTACACACCTTCCTCCTCTTACTTTCCCCACAATAACTACCCAGTGAAGTGCGTTGGGCTGAGAGAGAGGGATTGGCCTAAAATCACCCAATCAGCTTTTATGCCTTAGGCGGTACTAGAACTCATCATCTCCTGGTGAGGTCTGAAGTCATCCAGCTGGCTTTCATGGCTAAGGTGGGACTAGAACTCTCTGTCTCCTGGTGATTGGCCCAAAATCATCCAGCGGTTTTCATGGCTAAGGTGGGACTAGAACTCCCAGTCTCTTAGTGATTGGCTCAAAGTCACCCAGTCGACTTTCATGGCTAAGGCGGAACTAGAACTCTCTATCTCCTAGTGATTGGCACAAAATCACCCAGCCAGCTTTCATGGCTAAAGTAGAACTAGAACTCATGGTCTTCTAGTCTGGTATCTTAACCAAACTGGTTCTCTCTTTCGATGCCTGGATAGGTGATTTATGCTACCTATGCAACCCTTAGTCCACTTGGGGGACAATCTCTGAGACTTCCCTACAGAAATTAAGCAGTACAATTCCACCCCCCCCCCCACTTTTCCTCCGTTGAGCTTCTGTTAAACCTTAACAAAAAGACCCAGTTTGTTTCAAAATCACCCAATTGTGATCCCAATAAAGCAAAGAGAAGCTGGCATTTTGGCCCCGTTCCAGTGACATCAGTTCATCATTATTTGTGTGTGTGTGTGTATGTATATATATATATATATATATATATATATATATATATATATATATATGTGTGTGTGTGTGTGTGTATGTATGTATGTATGTATGTATGTATGTATGTATGTGTGTAGGTCTTTGGTTATTCGGGTCTTCTCCCACGTAAAATTGGAAGTGTCTTGGCGACGTTTCGACGAAGTCTCATTCGTCATCTTCAGGCTGGTGTTCTCGGCTTCGTGCTTCCAGGAGCAAGGTTATACATATATATATGTATAAGGGGTGCCCTCTTCCCTCCTTCTGTTCCTGATTTTTGAGGGTTGCCTGTGGTTCATTTCACTGGCTCCTAAAGGGCCTCTCCAAGAAAATGAAGAGGATGCTTTTTAAAGACATCTTGAGAGCCAATCTGCAGAATTTTGAACTTCCAATGTTTGAATTTCAACCCAGAGAGCTGTTTTCTGTTCCTACCTGTAAGGAGAACCTGGGCGAGGCGAAGATCTTTATTGTCCCTCTATCACCACAGCCTCATTACTCATGTCAACCAGTGGCTGTAATTTCGGCAGATGTTTTCCATTTAAAAGGGGGGGGGAATCAAATATGACGTTCTTCTTTTTTTATTTTTTTAAAAAAAATTGCAAACAGCAGCCACTTTGATAAAGGCCAGATGTGAATACCAGTTGGAAACTCTAGGTGTATTTGGTGTTTTTCTTCCCTGAAATCTTTACAGCCGCTGATACAGAACAGGGCCCAACTCTTTGGAAGTGGTCAAAAAGAAAAAAGAAAAAAAAATCAAGAGTTGGAAGGCTTTGAGAAGAGATCACTCAACACGAGTAATTCGTGTTCTCGGGGGCGCATCAGTTCTTGATCGAGATTCCAGGGTATACCTTCCTGTTATCAAGGTTTGTAACAACTTAGTTTGGTGCCGATTTTGTCTTGTGCCAAGTTGTTCAGGGTTGTTTCAACATGACCCCTTTTTCTACACTGGAGGAAATTGCTTGGCAGGGAGGGAGGAGACAGTGGGTTTCTCCCCCCCCCCTTTGCAGAAGAGATAATTTGGAAGCTCAAAGCATTTCTGTGAGGCGGGAACCATCCAAATAGGGACAAGTAACCTTAAATTAGCAAAATGCAAAAACGGTTTCCTGATAGGATGAGGAAGGAAGGGAGAAAGGGAAGAATGAAGGCAAGGGAAGGGAAGGGAAGGAAGGAGGGAGGGATGGAGGCAGGAATACAGGGAGAAAGGGAAGGATGAAGGGAAGGGAAGGGAAGGAGGTAGGGAAGGCAGGAGGAAGGAAGGAAGGAAGGAGTACAGAGAGAAAGGGAAGGATGAAGGGAAAGGAAGGGAAGGAAGGAGGGAGGGGGAGGGAGGAGTACAGAGATAAAGGGAAGGATGAAGGGAAAGGAAGGGAAGGAAGGAGGGAGGGGGAGGGGGGAGTACAGAGATAAAGGGAAGGATGAAGGGAAGAGAAGGAGGTAGGGAAGGCAGGAGGAAGGAAGGAAGGAAGGAGTACAGAGAGAAAGTGAAGGATGAAAGGAAAGGAAGGGAAGGGAAGGAGGGAGAGAGGGAAGGCAAGAAGGCAGGCAGGCAGGCAGCAGGAAGGAAGGAAGGAAGGGAGGGAGGGAGGGAGGAAGGAAGGAAGGAAGGAAGGAAGGAAGGAAGGAAGGAAGGAAGGAAGGAAGGAAAACAAAAACCAGCAGCAGAGCAACAAATGAGCCTGCTCAACCCACACCCAAAAGTGCAACCTGCAGACCCACAAACAGTTAATGGGACGTATTTGTTTGTTTGTTTATTCATTTGATTCCCCCAGCCCAGCCCCCCCTTCCCCCCCTCCCAGCCCTTGGCGGTGATGGGAATACGCAACCGAGAGCGCACGCTTTAGCATTCTCAACTTTTCTCTCCAGAAAAGAAAAACCATCTAAAGCTCTTAAAATGAATGCATAAATAACATGCAACCGTCTAGACAGGGTAGGTCAGTTACAAAGACACCGGGTCAGGCAAAATTGTCCATCAGTCAGACAAGCAGAACTGATTCTGATGCTAAGTAACAGTTTGGATATTCAGTATTCTATATATGCGAAAGGCTTCAGTGAGCATCGAATCTTCTCAACCCACTCCTTAAAAACACAGCTTTCGGAAGCCAGGGGAAAAGCCATCCCCGCTATTTAGACATTAAAATTAATGCTCAAGGAAGGGGCAGCAACGCTTCCTAACAAGGGGTTAGAATCAACCTGTGTAATTGGCTTCTGGTCAAGCAACAAATAACAATTACACAGCGCCTGCTAAACAGCTAACCTAACCGTACAACACTGGCAGAATCTTAAACAGAAGCCAACACAACCGCAAGAGGAAACACAGGGCAGGGTTTCCTGCCCCCTCCTCCTCTCTTCCCCCCCCCCAAAACATCTCCCTCCGTCCATTATATATATATATATTTGATATGTCTTTTTCTTTTTCGTAGGCTTTTATGTGCATATTCTTTCTAGCCAGGTTTTACCTACGTAAACTAAGTTGTTTTTCAGCTCTGGTTGTGTGAAATCTCATTCACAAGCTTCAGGGCTTTTTTTCTCTGTTGACAAACTGCAACTCTGTGTTGCAGAGTCTCCCAGAGAGTCTCCCAGAGAACAACACAGAGTTGCAGTTTGTCAACAGAGAAAAAAAGCCCTGAAGCTTGTGAATGAGATTTCACACAACCAGAGCTGAAAAACAACTTAGTTTACGTAGGTAAAACCTGGCTAGAAAGAATATGCATATATTTGATATATATATATATATCAAATTTATATTTTGCTGATAAAGAAATAAAGGGAGACTAGTATAGATCTATTTCAAGCTTCTTAGCTTTCATCAGCTAGACATACCCTTACTCGGATTCGAAATTTTTATATGTAAAAATTTGTATTTTGCTGATAAAGAATAAATAATAAGTATATATATATGTAGACGTTTACTAATTTGAGGGTATTTTAAGGGTGTCCTGTTCATGAGCTGCTAGCAGAGGATCTTTCTAAGTATAGAAAACTCACAAGATTCGTTTTTCTCACCATAAACATGTACACACCCGAACTACACTGTGTTTTGTCTCTGTGTCATATAATATAGATGGGTATGTGCATAATTTTGTATTTATTTATTTATCTTGTCATGTTTATGTAGTGTAACATTTAAGCGCTGTATACAATGAAATTTCATTTTTAATGTATGCCAATTAGTGTACATTCAAAGTGACAATATTCTATTCTATTCTATTCTATTCTATTCTATTCTATTCTATTCTATTCTATTCTATTCTATTCTATTCTACCCTACCCTACCCTACCCTACCCTACCCTACCCTACCCTACTCTATTCTATTCTATTCTATTCTATTCTATTCTATTCTATTCTATTCTATCTGGGGATATGCCATCTTCTCTGCAAATGAAAAAAGGCAGAATATCCCATCTCCTCCACAATCAAATCATGTCAACGAATCATCACCATGTCCCCAGCAGTCCTTGCTGTCCTCCAAAAATCCATTTTGAGAAATGTAAACTTTGGCCACAAAGCCAAGTGAAGGCATTTCCCAGTTGAATTATATTTGCATGTGGATCGCCAAAGAAAACAATGGATGGACGCCCTTTCTGTAATGGTAAGAATTAGCTGACTAAAAACAGTGATGTTGGGATCTATGTTATAATTTGTTTATAAATACACATTATAAATGTTATCACTTTAAAAATTATTTTTTCAGTCGTGTTTTTAAAATAGAAGAAAGAGAGAGACAGTGAGAGAGAGAGAGAGAGAGGAAGGAAGGAAGGAAGGAAGGAAGGAAGGGAGGGAGGGAGGGAGGGAGGGAAGGAGAAAAGGAGGGAAGGAAGGAAGGAAGCACAAAAATTAATTTTAATAGTTTGATCATTAATACTGTTAATAAGTGAATGTGATTCCCTTTAAAGCTTGCAAGAGCAGGTAGAATGGTTAATTCTTGCATCAACGTTTAGAAGAGTTTCTGGGTTCCATTAATACAGTCCTTCTTTGTGTAACTGCTTAAGGATGGATCAGTCATAGGAAGAGCACATGGTCTCATAATGGGTTAAATTGCTATATGATCATTTTTAGCAGATTTTTAGCCTTTAGCACATTTATTCGTAATTGTGTCTGACAATCTAGGAGCTATTTTTTATGTTAGGGGTTTTTTTCCTTAGTCAGAGATGGTTTCCTTAGTCATAAATCTTTGGCGTTTGCACAACATATGCAATGTACAAATGATGCAACCACCAATCTGAAAACATACTTTTTAAAAACAATCTGTTGATTTGCAGAATGGCCCTCGAGGAAAACTTTTGGGTTAGGTTTCTACTGCTCCTTGATGACACATCAATTGCTGATGACAAATCTTTGGTGGAAAGGACTAAGACCTGTGGATCCACATCAATCACGGTTACTCAGAATAACAGAACAGAGTTGGAAGGGACCTTGGAGGTCTTCTACTCCTGCTCAAGCAGGAGATCCTATACTATTCCAGACAAATGGTTGTCCAATATCTTCTTAAAAGCTCCCCAGTGATGGAGCACCCACAACTTCTGAAGGCAATCTGTTCCACTGGTTAATTGTTCTCCGTTAGGAAATTTCTCCTTCCAAATGAAGGTTGATCCCAGCTTCTTGAAGTGTTGGCTTATCAAAAGAAGTATCTCATTAAAGAATTACTGATTGTCATTGTGTGTCCAGAACACTGCCTAGAAAGTGTGTTTCACAAATAGTTTGCCATGGGAGTGATCATATGGAGAACACATTCTCTCCCAAGCTTTTCTGTTAGAAGAGGGACACAACTTTTAAATGGAAATTGGACCAACTCTTTCAATAAATCAACTCATGGAAAAGTCATCTGATTCGGCTCCTACTTCAGGATGGCATAAACTTCCTCTGGATTTTCCTCTGATGAGAATATACCAGGGGTGAAATCCAGCAGGTTCTGGAGAACCAGTAGTGGAAATTTTGAGTAGCTTGAAGAACTGGCAAATACCACCTCTGGCGGGCCCCCGAGTGGGGTGGGAATAGGGATTTTGCAGTATCCTTCCCCTGGATTGAGATGGGAATGGAGATTTTGCAGTATCTTTCCCCTGCCATGCCCACCAAGCAACACCACACCCACCAAGCCACGCCCACAGAACCAGTAGCAAAAAAAATTAGATTTCACTACTGGAATATACTAAGGTTACCTCCAGGGGTGGGCTGCTGGGGGTTCGCAGGAGTTCGGGAGAACCTCTAGCTAAGATTCTGTGCAGCTCGGAGAACCCCCAAATCCCACTCCTGGCTGGTCCTGCCCACCCTGCCCCGCCCCTCCCAGGAGTCCCCACGCAGCCTGTTTTGGATGCAGGTAAGTGCAGGGCATGAACAGAGACTTGGGGCTTCCGGAGCCTGGGGAGTCCGTTTTCACCCTCCCGGAGGCTCGAAAAAAACCTCTGGAGCCTGGGGAGGGCAAAAACTCTCCCCCCCCCCGCTCACTATGGTGCAGGAGGTTGAGTAGGCCACATCCACCATGGCAACGCCCACCCAGCAACCAGACAGAGAATCCCTTGCTAAAATTTTTGAAACCCAACCCTGATCACCTCCCTTAAATCTATTCCCAAATTTTGAGGGTGGACATGTGAGGAAATTTGCCATTTTCCATTCTGCAAGGATGTGTTATTAGGGAGCATACAAAAATTTCAGACTTTTTCCTAGTTTATCCTTAGAGGCTGAAGGAAGATCCGATGTCTGATAACACCGGTTTTTTTAGAAGAATTAAACAGCTTGTAAAGAGACTGAAGATTTGTTTCCCCCCCCTTCCCAGACTGATTTTGATAGCCTAATTGGGAGAAATCACAATGTCCCTCTGGGCAATTTTGAACGACAATTTCGCGTGGACCCTGTCAAACAATGAGTTTCTCCTTTCCCGGCCAAGCCTCTTAGAGAAATATTAAATCAAGCTTTGATAAATGATCCCGACAGGCGGATTTAATACTTTACTTTTGAGCTGTGTTTTAAAACAGTTGCGTAAGTGTTAACATATTTCCCTCTTTCTGGGCAAATGAACAGAATGCTTGCTTTTTATGCTTTTCCACCGTGGCAAACGTCATCCTAATTGGTGATGCCGTGTTTATGTGGCTGATTTAATAGCCCTTGGGATGTTTCCGGGAGAGAGCATCCAGGATGTGCTATTCCAGCAACAGGAACTTTGGAAGACGCTAGGATGAAATTTTATCGACAGCAATTTGGCTAAACCTCTCAAACGTTCAACGGCATGCAAATGTGCAGGCAGCTGAAGGAGTTCTCCAGTAAATGTCTATGGAGACTCTCAATCATCCAGGTTAGGGGTCAGCAACCGGTGGCTCTGGAGCCGCATGTGGCTCTTTCATCCCTCTGCTGCGGCTCCCTGTTGCTGGTCATCTCGACAATTGATAGGGCTTTCGGTTAGGACAGGTAGAGGAAAAAGGATGCTGCGCTAGGAGGAGACTCTGTGGTGGCGGAACCGGACTTCTGGTCAGCAGAGGAAAAAGGATGCCGTGCTAGGAGAAGACTCTATGGTGGGGGAACCAGACTTCCGGTCAGCTCCAGAATTGAACGGGGGCTTCCAGTTAGGACCTTTGTGGCTCTTTGAGTGTTTAAGGTTGCCAACCCCTGATCCAGGTCATGGTTGTCCCCAAAATGTTTTTCTTTTCAAAAGCCAACTGGACTTTGTTTGTTTTCTTTGGAGACATTTCGCTTCTCATCCCAGAAGCTTCTTCAGTTCTGACTGAATGGTGGAGAATGGAAGGATTTATATTCCTTGCAGTCATCTGGTCATTAGTACTCTCTCTGAGAATCGTTGAAGCCACTTGGAGATTTATCTGTGCCCTTAGGGTCTCCTGAATCAGAGTGCAAATGGGAGTGGAACCTTTTTAGAGCTGCTAAAAAGACTGGAGGAATATAAAGGAATATAAATCCTTCTGTTTCTCCACCATTCAGTCAGAACCGAAGAAGCTTCTTGGATGAGAAGTGAAACGTCTTCAAGGAAAAACAAAGAAAGTCCAACTGCCTTTTGAAAAAGCAGCTTTGAGAGTTCTCCAGTACAGGTAATCCTCAATTTACGACCCCAGTTGAGCCCACAATTTCTGTTGCTAAGTGAGATAGCTATGAATTTGCTCCGTTTTACGACTTTCCTTGCCACAGTTGTTAAGTGAATCACTGCAGTTGTTAAATTAGTCAAACGGTTGTTAAGTGAATCTGGCTTCCCCACGGACTGGGCTTGTCAGAAGGTCACAAAATGGGATCACATGTCTCCGGGATGTCGCAGCCGTCATAAATCAGTTGCCAAGCATCTGAATTTTGATCAGGTGATAATGGGGGATGCTGCGAAGGTTGTAACTGTGGAAAACGGTCATAAGTCACTTCTTTTTCAAAGTTGTAACTTTGAAGGGTGAATAAATGAACTGTTGTAAGTCAAGGACTACTTGCGTAGCCTTTCAAAGCTTCATTCCCATCCCCCCCCCACAATCCTGAAATGGTCCAGGAAATGCCTTAGGAAGAGACAGAAAGATCCTGCAATGGACAAGTTTTGTCTTGTCCTCGTAATCTTGACAATGCCAGGTATGTTTCCCCCCCTCCTCTTAGGACATTTGCAAAACTTCTTAGTAAGTAACAAAGCCACATTCAAAGAAGGAGTGTGTGTGTGTGTGTGTGTGTGTGTGTGTATGTGTGTTTGTGTGTGTTTAAAAAAAATGTTCCCTGCACCCAGTAGGTATCTGTAACAGCAGGTTTAATTTAAAATGAATATCGCTTTCTGGCTTTACCCAACTTCAAAGTGAGTTTCATAATGCCTCTCATTTTCTGTGTCTGTTTTACATCAGTCACAATTTCGTATCACCATTTCACTTCTCCTTGATACATATCATAAATTTTTGTAACTGGAAAGCACACTTAGGATATGGATCAAATTAAGAGTGGTTTTTCAACAAAACACAGGGAGGGAAAGGACTAGAAGAAAGATAGCGGACATTGAGATTATTAACTCTCTCTCTCTCTCTTTTTTTCTCTCTCTCATGTATTTGATGATACGTTGTTAAGGGCATGTTAAAATGCTGTAGGATAATCCACACCACATACATCAATGAGAGTCTTTTTGAAAATAAGAAAAAGGAATTAAGGAAAGGAAGAAAGGAAGGAAGGAAGGAGGGAGGGAGGGAGGGAGGGAGGAAGGAAGGAAGGAAGGAAGAAAGAAAGAAAGAAAGAAAGAAAGAAAGAAAGAAAGAAAGAAAGAAAGAAAGACAGATGGGAGGAGGGAGGGAGGGAGGAGAGAAAGTAAAGGTAGGAAGGCAGAAGGAAGGAAGGAAGGAAGGAAGGAAGGAAGGAAGGAAGGAAGGA
Organism: Pantherophis guttatus; assembly: GCF_059756535.1. Classification (NCBI taxonomy): domain Eukaryota; kingdom Metazoa; phylum Chordata; class Lepidosauria; order Squamata; family Colubridae; genus Pantherophis; species Pantherophis guttatus. The sequence continues at coordinate 4,314,557 of NC_142073.1, read as the reverse complement.
AGGGAGGGAGGAAGGCTTAATAAGTTAAAAATAGATTAAAACTGTGGTAACTCTTTTTTAACCCAGTCCCACTCCTTTTTCGGCACTCGGTGCTGAAAAGGTTCACCATCACTGACCTAGAGACTACCAGTGGGAGACCTAAGACAATCAAAGGAGGGCTTAGCTTAAGCCCTTAAACTAAGACAATCCAAGAACATCTAGTTATCCTAGATGCTGGCTTCCTGTAGGCCATCAAGATATTGAGGTGTGCCTTCTGATTGATAAACTGATACGGCATTTCTCTCCTCTTTCTCCTACTTGAGGTGCCAACTTCTTCGCACCTGTTTGCAGTTGTATTTGTAATAGTGGTCGGTGGTCAGAACTTCAAATGTTTTGACATGAGTCTTCATGTTGAGGGTGATCCAGGATGTCAACCTCTCGGTCTGAAAAGAAAATTGTTCCTCCAGAGCAGATCTTCCATCTGTAGAGACATTTGCTGTTGGCAACGTGTGCAAGCCATTCCATGCTCAAGTCACTGTAATCTGGGTAATGTGGTCATTAGCCATGCGTAAAAGACAGTGTGAGGGAGGAGGGGCATTGTGCACACTGCCTGCGACACCGCACCAAGGAAAGGAACATTAAATTAGAGTGAGAGGTTATAAGTCTGACAGAAACCTGATCTGTATTCCCTAATTATAGTCTCCCTTTCACAAAACTGACACATGCAAAAATGTTAAGCCAAATTAGATGTTGTCTAATTAACCATCATATACAAGGCTTCAAAAAAAAAAAAAAGAAAGAAAGAAAGAAAAGAAAAGAAAAAGAAAGAAACGAGTGGGGTGGAGGAAGGGAGGGGAAAATTGGGAGAGAGGGGAGTTGTTACGTGTTATTTAGCACAATTGTTCTTCTGACTTCCAAGTCATCGTTTAGCAAGGATTTCCCTCTTCTTCTCGGGCTGTATCCATCATCGGACGTTGGCAATCATGTTGGCAATCCTATTTTTATCAACAGCTGCACGAAAAAGTGCTGCTGAGTTTTGGGCCAAACCAATCGCTTAGCTTTTGAAGCCATGATGTTCTTCTTTCCCTCTTGGTTAACTTTATACAAACTTAAGCAACTCTAATTCCAAATTATGAATCTTTTAAAAGAAGACTTCTTATCAAGTTCAATAACAACAGAAGCTTGTTAAATTTTTCATGACCCGATGAGGTGGGAGAACCTCTGGATCCAGAAGGTGTTTTTTCAAGAGGCAACTGTCCCTAAGATGCTTTTTCAAGAGGCAACTAGATTTTCTTGTTTTTCTTTGAAGATGTTTTGCTCCTCATCCAAGAAGCTTCTTCAGCTCTCAATATCTGAAGAAGAGCTGAAGAAACTTCTTGGATGGGAAGAGAAACGTCTTCAAAGAAAAACAAGAAAGTCCAGTTACCTCTTGAAAAAACACCTTTGGGACAACCATGACCTGGATGACTGAGAATCTCCATAGGCAAGGGACAACTGGACTTCCTTTGTTTTTCTTTGAAGATGTTTCGCTTTTCATCCAAGAAGCTTCTTCTCTTCAGTTCAGTCCAGTTGCCTCTTGAAAAAGCACCTATGGGACAGTGGTGAAATCTAAAATTTGTTACTACCGGTTCTGTGGGCGTGGTTTGGTGGGAGGGGGTAATGTGACTGGGTGGGCGTGGCTAATTTTTTTTTTTTTTTTACTTTTAAAGCCATTTTTTCTACAACCTCTTTGGTGAAGAGGTTGTTAAAAAATGCTTTCAGAAGGCTCTGACGATCCCAGCTGAGTTGCCTGATCGGCAGAGGCTTTTTTTCTTTTAAATGCCTCTGACGATCAGGCAACTCAGCTTGGATCGTCAGAGGCATTTAAAAGAAAAAAAGGGGTTTTTTTTCTTTTAAAAGCTTTGACGATCCCAGCTGAGCTGCGCGATCATCAGAGGCTTTTTTTTTTACTTTTAAAAGCATTTTTTCGGCCAAAGAGGTTGTAGAAAAAATGCTTTTAAAAGTAAAAAAAAAAAGCCTCTGATGATTGTGCGGCTCAGCTGGGCATGGCGGGGGGGGGGCAGGGATTTTTGCTACCGGTTCTCCGAACCACCTGCCTCCATTGCTACCGGATCAAGCGATCCGGTCCGAACCGGGAGCATTTCACCCCTGCTATGGGACAATCATGATCTTGCTGACCTGGATGATCTGCATAGTCATTCTGGATCCAGAGCTCAATTGCTTGGAAATATAGCAATGGACTGACCAAAGGATTTTTTTTCAAGTTATAGATCAGTGGAGAAAATCAAAGGAAATGGAACTCCTGAGAATCAATATGTTTTCTTGCTTTCAAACTACCCTGTTTCCCCTAAAATAAGACATGCCCTGATAATAAGCCCAATTGGGCTTTTGAGTGCATGCACTAAAATAACCCACCCACCCACCCCCCGTGAAAATAAGCCCTTCCCGGAAATATTTAAATGCATGCACAGCCAGTGCCAGCCATTTCCTCTGGTTAGGGTGACAGAGCTGGAAATCAGGTAAGACGGCAAGAGGAGCCCCATCTTGCTCCACGCGCCCCAAAATAATAAGATATCCCTGAAAATAAGGCCAAGCACTTATTCCGGGGTTCAAAAAAATATAAAACAGGGTCTTATTTTTGGGGAAACATGGTATTGGCAATTGCACCTTAGTAGAACTCCACCTGAGTAATTAGTGCATGATTGCTCAACCTTGGCACGTTTAAGACAGATGAACCAACTCTCAGAATTCCACAGCCAGCCAGACTGAAAGTTACTAAGGTTGAGAAACAATCAATTAGTGAGTTCCTTTTCTGTTGGCCACAACTGCTGGGGTTGGGACATCACCTGGACCAGAAGTAGGCAAATAGGAAGCGAAAGAACTTGCCAATTCCAAGGTCTCACCCAGTTTGTTCTTCCCTCTTCTCATAAGACCGATGTCCTCTTCGTGAATGAGTTAGCAGAAGACCCGAAAGTCATAGATCACCAATCGTGGTCTTCTGATATTGGTGTCCCCAGACAAGATCATTGTGATAAGCTAATAGAATTCAGGATTCCCTAAAGTACAGAGGGACAAAAACCAGGGTTCAGGAATGAAAACGGTTCTCCTCCTGATGAAAATTGGGATAAGCTTGATACCGAATGGAAGAGGACACTGCACAACAAAAGGAACCCATTTAAAGAGCCAGTGGCTGGAGATACATCAATGCTGAGCTGCTTATATTACTCCTGGATCAGGGGTGAAATGCTCCCGGTTCGGACCGGATCAGGCGATCCGGTAGCGATTGTGGCAGGTGGTTTGGAGAATCAGTAGTGATACCCGGATGTCGTGACTTCCTGCTTTTAAAAAGTAAAAAAAAAAAGGCTCTGACGATCGCGTGCCACAGCGCCCGAATAGGTTGTAAAAAAATGTTTTAAAAAAGTAAAAAAAAAAAAAAAGTTGGCCACGCCCACCCAGTCACATTACCACCCCCCACCAAGCCACGCCACAGAACCGGTAGTAACAAATTTTACATTTCACCACTGTCCTGGATCCTAGATCATGGTTATTATACATTTCAAAAAGAAAATTCAATACTTCATTGGCACTATTTGGTTTGATCCTCTGCCGTGTCTCTTTCAACAGCTTAGAAACATTTGTCACCGATGGTTTTAAGGAAGCGGAATACACTTCGGTTGTGAACTTTTCACAGCCCCAAAGCCTCTCGAAACAGCCTGAATCAGTGGTGAAATCCACATTTTTTTACTACCGGTTCTGTGGGCGTTGCTTGGTGGGTGTGGCATGGCTTGGTGGGCATGGCTTGGTGGGTGTGGCAGGGTAAGGATGCTGCAAAATCCCCTTTCCCTCCCCACTCCAGGGGAAAGATATTGCAAAATCTTCATTCCCTCCCCACTCTGGGGCCAGTCAGAGGTGGTATTTGCCAGTTCTCTGAACTACTCAAAATTTCTACTACCGGTTCTCCAGAACCTGTCAGAACCTACTGGATTTCACCCCTGGCCTGAATCTTTGCAATCTGACACAACGATCCCTGCTGGAAGCTCACTTTGGAATTTAATTGGACTCTGAGAAGCCAGGAAAGATACAAATCACCAGAGAAACTACAATGCAATGAATTTCTAGCAAAGTCGTGACGCCCATGGCTGATGCTTCTTACTCAACTTGTTTAAGGTAGCTATCCAACAATTTTGGCCCAAGCTGAGCCCAAGCTGACACTTCTTCCACAACAATTTGGTGGCGTTAGTCCAGGAATGTATAGACACAAACAGTAGCTGGAATGTTTGTTGTCTTTTCCCTTTTTTTTTTAAATGCCATGCTTTCTTAAAAGATATACTGGTGTATCTCTTGCTCCTCTCCTACTCCCATGCGGCTAAGTCCTTCCTGTTGCCACATGGTTCTATATTTAAAAAGCAGGTACAATGTATTTGCTTTGCAACCTGTCATGTCTGATTTCCAGGATGAACTCACTGTACAAAAATGTTCTTGACAGATTACATCGGCTTTACTATATGATTCCCACGGAAAAAAGACACACCGGAATGGAATGGCTACGATAGCGCAGTAAGGCCACCCAGATCTGAGTCATAAGTAAATTTGATTAATAAATAAATATTATTCGAGCAGTTCAGAAACATCTAGAACTCTAATAGGCCCTAACATATATAACATATGTCCTAGATTTTTGTGTGTGTGGTGGTGATGATTTCCACAAAACATCCACAATCCTACAGGTCTCACACAAAGAATGAAGGCAACTTCCACCACAAATCTTTACAGTGGGACACTAAGGTCACAAAGTCCTTAGGTTTCATTTCTGGCATCTCAGATTAAAAGGATCTGAGGCTCTTGCAATGTCAGATCTCTGTTTCAGGTTTTGCAGGTCAAGGGAGATAATATATCAGGTTGCTGCTGAGACTTATTTGCGAAGTATCCCTCCTTTGATTTTAAGTTTGGGATAGAATGCTTTGAAAGTCTGAAATCTTTGTTGACAGGCTGTGACTTTGCTTCTTTGAAATTTTTTTTTCCCAGTGGCCCCGCTCTTTTTGACATTCTGGAGAACAGCTGTACTTTCCCCCATCTCCATAGATAGATAGATGATATAGACAGATGATAGATGGTGGGTAGATAGGTAGGTAGATGGATAGATAAACAGAAGATAGATAGATAGATAGATAGATAGATAGATAGATAGATAGATGATATAGACAGATGATAGATGGTGGGTAGGTAGGTAGATGGATAGATAAACAGATGATAGATAGATAGATAGATAGATAGATAGATAGATAGATAGATGATATAGACAGATGATAGATGGTGGGTAGGTAGGTAGATGGATAGATAAACAGATGATAGATAGATGATAGATAGATAGATAGATAGATAGATAGATAGATAGATAGATCAATCGATAGATCGATAGATCGATAGATCGATAGATAGATGGCAGAGGTAGGTAGGTAGGTAGGTAGGTAGGTAGGTAGGTAGGTAGGTAGGTAGGTAGGTGGGTGGGTGGGTGGGTGGGTGGGTGGATGGATGGATGGATAGATAGATAGATAGATTGATTGATTGATTGATAGACAGATAGATGATAGAGAACAGGCCATAAATAGAAATAGACAGATGACAGACAGACAGACAGACAGACAGACAGACATGATAGATGAGAGAGGGAAAGAGAGAGACAGAAATTGATTTTCAAGCAAAGAAAATCTTTTCTCCCCCTTCCATCCCATAATGTCTGATTCTCAGAGAAACCCTGGACCAGTCCTTGCAGTTTTCTTGAGAAGATTTCAGAAGTGGTTTGCCATTGCTTCCCTTCCTAGGGCTGAGAGGAAATGACTGGCCCAAGGTCACCCAACTGGCCTCCTACCCAAGGTAGCATATGTGGTCCTCGCGTAACCCTCGTGAGTCTGTAGTTAAGAGAGCAACCAAGATTGCTGGGATGGCCCCTTGTCAAATGATGTGGTCACGTGATCTCATGCTTTGCAACCACAATGCTTAGCGACACCAATTCCAGTCCCAATTGCCGTTGTAACCTGAGGAACTTACCTGTATACGTGCATACACACACACTATTCAAAAGATAAAAAAAGAAGAAAAGTGATATCAAGACATGGAAACATTTTTACCTGTACCATTAAACTCATTAACAGATGGAAGGCCTTGTCTGAATGGCTCTTGTGAAGTTCAAAAAAGCAGACAGTTGAATAGGATTTCTGGGAGTGACAGGGAAAAAAAAAAGCTTATTTCCACTTATCCAAAGAAACAGGCGTTGAAAATAGAGAGCAGTCTTCAAATAATATCCCAAATCCGGATATTGTACACATCACACCGCAAGGATTACAGACAACAAGGCATCTTTCTAGCTACTTCAGAAAGTCTTTTCCGTCTAGAGAGATATTTAGGGATATTGGTGGTTGTCATTCGAAAGAAGAACAAAGCAGCCCCTGAATTAACCCCCTTGTTCAGCTTTCGCTTCTCCGACTGGCTTTTCAGAAAAGAAATATTTCAAAGATGAAGACATATTCAGAAGGTTGGGCTTAGGGTTTAAATCCACCCATAACTGAGTCTGTCGTAAACAATAAACTCCAAAAAAAAAAAACCCTCCGCAACAGGCAACTGTTACAGGTCTCGACATGACCGAGTATTAAATAAACCCGAAAACTGAGAAGAGACCCAGGTTTTAAAGCAAGGGTTTAAGCTTCGCTCAACCATCAGACTGGGCTTAAGCGAAGCGAAGCTCCTTTTATCCCATTTATTTCGTGATGAAATGCCTTTGGCTTTCTGGTCCTGCTTGCCAACTGCAGCTCATTAAAGCCTCACAGCCCAACTTCTCCTGTTGTTTTACCAAAAGCACTGATGCTTAAAATGTAATTAAACTTAAAAGAAGCAAATCTTTGTGTTCTTATCCCTTCATCCACACCCCCTTGTGGGGCGGGGGGGGGGAAGGAAAGTACACGCACACACATATATTTTTAAAAGCTGAGTGGTTGTGTTTTATTTTATTTTTTTTAAAAAAAAGAAAGGCCAGTTGGGGAAAAGTCTACGTTTCAAGTCCTTACCAACACAACATTTGCTCAACTGTTTGGCACGGCAAGCACGTTTAAATACTTGGGGTAACAGCCCTTCCGGAGGGACTTCTGCTCGCAGATTCCCCCCCCCCAAATAATAACACAGCAAGTCTAGCTGTCCGATGAGGTGTCTTATTGAAATATCCCAAGTTGTTTGGGCTGTCATAGCTGTCAGCTCTGGCGTTCGCACTTACGCCGCGTTGCTTTCGTTGCAAAAAATAGAAATTTGTGTCCTTTGCGTTGTTATATTACTAATGCTAAATATTTAATTCCCCCAGGTGCTAATTATAAATGAGGACTGGCAACAACATGGATTTGACTTTTTAATAACGGCGAGAGCAATCGCAGTCTCTCTCTCTCTCTCTCTCTCTCTCTTTTTTCAATTAATTAAATACACAGTTTACCAATAACCTCTTGTCAGTTTGCCCTCCAAGACCTGCGTTAATTTGTGCGAAATAAAAACGGTTTGAAAAATTAACAGATATGCTCGTCTGCTCCCTGTTATTCTATTAATTTAAAAAGGGCTGTTGAAGCAAGAGATGATCCTAAGAGTTTACAGGCCCAGGGCGCAAGGCTGAATTTAAGGAGGTGGGGAAGAACGGAAAAGAGCGTTCGCAGGCTGAAAATGTTCAAAGGTAAAGGTTCCCCTCGCACATATGAGCTAGTCGTTCCCAACTCTAGGGGGCGGTGCTCATCTCCGTTTCAAAGCCGAAGAGCCAGCACTGTCCGAAGACGTCTCCGTGGTCATGTGGCCGGCATGACTCAACACCAAAGGCGCACGGAACGCTGTTACCTTCCCACCAAAGGTGGTCCCTATTTTTCTACTTGCATTTTTTTTACGTGCTTTCGAACTTCTAGGTTGGCAGAAGCTGAGACAAGGAACGGGAGCTCACTCCATTATGTGGCACTAGGGATTCGAACCTCTGAACTGCTGACGTTTCGATTGACAAGCTCAGCATCTTAGCCACTGAGCCACCACATCCCTTTTGAAAATGTTTACAAGAATCTAATTAGCCCAGAAGAAACTCAAGAAAGGAACACAAGATGCACATCTGGTCTTGTGGTGACAGGCCAGAATGCCCTCAGATGTAACATATGTGGTTGCCCACTACATATGTAGTCCTTGAGTTCACTTAGTGACCGTTCCAAGTGCAACAGCACTGAAAAAAGTCTTCAAAGTTATCCATGGTCCATCAGCCGCCAGGGAGTCCGTAACAAATATTGAGATAATTTTAAGGGTTGGGATATTGTCCCGAGCAAATTCAATTTGGCTAACAGAATGAAATTTCGTCACCAATTCTAGCACATTTAGAGGAGGGAGGGAGGGAGGGAGGGAGGGAGGGAGGGAGGGAGGAAGGAAGGAAAAGGAAGGAAGGAAGGAAGGAAAGAAGGAAGGAGAAAGATAGAGAGGGAAGGAAGGAAGGAGGGAGGGAGGAAGGAAGGAAGGAAGGAGAAAGATAGAGAGGGAAGGAAGGAGGGAGAGAGGGAGGGAGGAAGGAAGGAGGGGAGGAGGAGGGGAGGGGGAGATGTTTGTTAGATAGATATAGATAGATAGATAGATAGATAGATAGATAGATAGATAGATAGATAGATAGATAGATAGGCAGGCAGGCAGGCAGGCAGGCAGGCAGGCAAGCAGAGACTGGAAGTAGGGAGAGATATTAGAGAAAGAGACAATATACAGAGAGAGAGATGGTGATGATGATGTCAGATAGATATATCCATCTGTTATACACTATATCTCTATGTAAATATATCTATAGATTTGTGTACCATTTGCTAGAATAATCTTACCTTGTTCTTTTCAAATTGAGTTAAGTACAGTCCTCCCTGGCTTGCTAGATTATACTCCGGTGACAAAGTCTGTATTTTGCACGCAACGTATGCAAAGGAATTAAACATTAGTGTTGCAAACTTCTTTACAAAGGCAGACATTGTGTCGCCACAGGTGTTTGGTTGTACAAGGAAAGTAAACACTTATCTGCCATGGGAGCATAGGGAATAACTGAAAGCAGCATTTTAATGAACATCGCTTGATACAAGTTTTTTTGTGGGGGGGAGGAGCTTAATAATGCAAAATGGCTGCCATAATCTTTGAAGATGCCCGTCAGACCGCTGTTAAAAGAATTTCCTGCTGTTAAATTCCGTTATCCCTTTGTGGATGATCAAGCTGATTGATCATGTATATATACTATCTCTGACAGGTTAGTAGGGAATGGAAGGATCTGAAGAAACTTCTTGGATGAGAAGCGAAATGTCTTCAAAAGAAAAAAAACAAGGAAATCTAGTTGCCTCCTGAAAAAGCACCTTTGGGACAACCTTGACCTGGATGACTGAGAATCTCTACAGACTTTCAGCTATACAATTTGGGGTGAACACCCTTTGAATGGCGTGGGAGTGGAATGAATTTCCAGAGGAAAAAATTGCAGACTACAGGAACCAGGAGCACCACTCAGGTGACTTCGAGGTTGCAGATAAACCTCCAAGTGCTTCAAGGACACTCTAAAAGGATGCAAATGACCAGCTGTTTGCAAGGAATATCAATCCTTCCATTCCCCACTATCATGTCAGAGCTGAAGGAGCTTCTTGAGTGAGAAGCGAAACGTCTTCAAAAGAAAAGAAAAAAAACCCAAGGAAGTCCAGTTGCCTCCTGAAAAATCACCTTTGGGACTTCATGTCCTTGATTTTTTAAAGTCCACTAGATAGAAGCCCCACCCCCACCCCTGAGAAGACTGTCCTTCTAGGACAGAAAAACCATACAGAACTTAATGAGCGAGGTTGGTAAGGCTCTCTGAAGACAACGTTAAGGTCTCAGGGATGGACTTGGGAGCTAATAGGAAAAGAAAGTTTCTTTTTTTAAAGAAGTTCCTGGGTATAAACAGTGGAACTGTCATCGCCTCCTACTACGCAATTCAGGAGCCATCTGGCTGTTTGCTGTTGGCACCAAAGACAAGCCAGCACATCCTTTGGTCAGCTCCAGGAGAGCCCTTCTGATGTCCCAAACACAAGGAAGACTTGTTGCTGACATCCCTTCTACTTCCTTAATAAACACATTACAGTTTGTTTGCCGCAAGCGAGCCAAAATTGGAACTTCAGTTCAGAAGTGGCAATTTATAGCCTAGGTTAAAAAGGTAAATTGTGGGCTCCGGCCAAAATGGAATGCGGTGAAAAGAGGAACTTCGAAACAAGCCAGGAGAGAAGGTTTTAGGATCTAGAAATATTTACACACAGAATACAGCAATCATTGTAGAGCCAGGAAGTCTAGTTCAAAACCAACCTATTATTTGGAGTATTTATATCGGCATAAAAAATGGATTCTGTCTACTCCAAGTTTACATTTTGTTTTCTATCTTGAGTACTGAACAAACACCATGGCAATTGTAAACTCTAATGTCTGCTCATTATGTGCACACAGAGGTATGATTTGAGTTGCTGACCTAATGTTATGCTCTCTTAAAGATATAGATATATATATATAAAATGCATTAGGCTCCCGTTATGCTGCCTTAATTAAGGATAACTACATGGTTCTCCCAGAGCCACACATGGTGGATTAAGAAGCAGGAGGAACAAGCCTATTTCAGACCTTGTTTTCTGGAAGGTCAGGAATTAAAAATAATAATTAAAAATGTGTGTGGCGACTGGAGACTTCAGCAGTATCCACATTCGATTCCGATTTGGCAATTTGGGACACGGAATTACTGACCATGATTTCTATGGGGCTACAATTTTTAAAAAGCTATGGAGGAATCACAGGAGGAGAGGCGTGACATCAATGAACTGGTGACATTGCCAACAGCTTGGGTGGAAGCTACGTATTGAGTGACTTCGCAACGATCAACATGCCCTTGGAGTACTCATTTCTAAAGATCTAAGTGCCAGAGCCCACTGTAACAACATTGCCAAAAAGGCATTAAGAGTTGTTAACCTAATCTTGCGTAACTTCTTCTCTGGTAATGTTGTACTACTAACTAGAGCATACAAAACATTTGCTAGACCAATTCTCGAATACAGCTCATCTGTCTGGAACCCGCACTGCATATCAGACATAAATACAATTGAGAGAGTCCAGAGATATTTTACAAAAAGCGTCCTCCATTCCTCTACCCGCAATTAAATACTTTATGTCACCAGACTTCGAATTTTGGGCTGAGACAACTTAGAACTACACCGACTTTGGTCTGACCTAAGTGTAGTACATAAAATTATCTGCCACAATGTCCTACCTGTCAACAACTACTTCAGCTTCAACCACAACAATACATGAGCAAATAATAGATACAAACTCAAGGTAAACCACTCCAAACTCAATTGCAGAAATATGACTTCAGTAACAGAGTGGTCAATGCCTGGAATGCACTACCTGACTCTGTGGTTTCATCCCCCAACCCCCAAAACTTTAACCTTAGACTGTCTACTGTTGACCTCAACCTATTCCTAAGGACCTGGTGGCTCAGCAGACTGATAACATTGTGATTAACACCAGCTGTCTGCAATTACTGTAAGTTCGAATCTCACCAGGCTCAAGGTTGACTCAGCCTTCCATCCTTTCTAAGGTAGGTAAATTGAGGGCCCAGTTTGTGGGGGCAATAAGGTGACTTTGTATAAACATACAAAAGTATGAAGGCTATTGCTTAATGCATTATAAGCCTCCCTGAGTCTCCGGAGAAGGATGGCATATAAATCAAATTAAAAAGAGAGAGAGAGAGAGATCTGTAAGGGGCATGCATAAGTTTACCAGTGTGCCTACCGTCCCTGTCCTAATAATATTCCTTTTTATTCTTACTCTTTTCATGTATTCAAATTATGTTTATACTTTTACCTGTTATCTTATATATGCTTGACAAATAAATAAATAAAATAAAAATAAATAAGTTTCTCCACAAGCCTTCGCAATTCTCACCTTGCAGCTTCCATTCCCGAAATATCTCAGTCAAAGGGTCCAGTTTGGGAGGTGCCAGGTGGGGAAAAGTATTTTTTACTGGGATCAGAAGTTTGCCTATTAAAGAAAAAATAAAGTCTACATATGTGTAAAAGGGATACCATGCAATAGCAGTCCAACTATTCATTAGTTGCTTCATTCAGATTTATCTCCATGGCTAGTACAGTGTTACCTTGATACTCAACTGCTTTGAAACTCATCGAATTTGGTACTCAGTGCATTTTGATGAGAAAATTTTATCCCAGTGCTCATCATTTGTTTGGTACTCAACACATAAGCTATAATGTGTCACTGTCAACTGCCTTGTGACTCACTATTTTATTTCTTATGGGAAAAAATTGTTTGGTACTTATCATTTCTGGTATTCAATGGATGGAAAATAATCCAATTATGCTATTCTGGTATTCTGTTATTATTAATACTTTACTGGAAATGCTAGCATTGATCCAGCAACAGGATCTAGAGAGGGAGAACACAGTTCCTTGGAGTGAATGATCGACAATCACATCTCATCCTGGATCTAGGGACCCTGGTGAGGGGAATTGACTCCTAGACCTCTGTATCAGGGATGGGCTTCAAATATTTTAGCAAAAGATTCTCAGCCTGGTTGCTGGGTGGACGTGGCCATGGTGGGTGTGGCCCAGAGATGGGTTTCAGGAGGTTCTGATCAGTTCTGGAGAACCAGTAGTGGAAATTTTGAGTAGTTTGGAGAACCGGTAGTAAAAATTCTGACTGGCCCCACCCCCATCTATTCTCTGCCTCCCAAGTCCTAGCTGATCGGGAGGAAATGGGGATTTTGCAGTAACCTTCCCCTGGAGTGGGGTGGGAATGGAGATCTTACAGTATCCTTCCCCTGCCACGCCCACCAAGCCACACCCACCAAGCCATACCACACCCACCAAGCCACAGCCACAGAACTGGTAGTAAAAAATTTTGAAACCCACCACTGGCATGGCCTAGTCAGCCTCCTGCACCATGGCGGTGGGGAGGGCGTTTTTGCCCTCCCTGGGCTCCGGAGGCTTTTCTCGAGTCTTTGGGAGGGTGAAAATGGCCTCCGCAGACTCCGGAGACCCTCTGGAGGCCAGAAACAGGCCTGTTTCCAGCCTTCCCAAACTTCTGGTAGGCTGGTTTTTCACCCTCGCCGAGCCTCTGCGTGCACCCTGCACTTACCTGCATCCAAAACAGGCCATGTGGGAACTCCTGGGAGGGGATGGGGGGCAGCCAGGAGTGGGATTTGGAGGTTCTCTGAAATGCACAGAATCTTAGCTAGAGGTTCTCCCGAACCCCTGTGAACCCCCGGTAGCCCACCCCTGCTCTGTATAATCCATTCAGGACAGGCCCTGGGCTGCCTTCTCTCAGCTGACTTCCGTTTTCTTTTACGCTAAGCCACACAACTGAAAGGAGTGGCCTTCAGAAGGACACCCCCATAAAATACGGCAGGTCAGAATGGCAAACGGATCAAATGAAAGCAACCTGAACCAAGCTGGAAATGAAATGTACGTACACAATAAATAAAGAGGGAGCGGGAAGCTTCCACTGCTTGTGAATTATGTACGAAATCACCAGCTCCGGCTGTTCCCAGCATCCCAAGGACATCATCTTAGCTAGAAAACCAGAGCTCGCCTTAGACGAGTGGAATAAAATGAATTCACTTAGAAAAGAGAGGCCGAGATAGGTGCCTTCTATTTATTTGCAAAAAGGCAAATAAATCACGGAACTTTTGTTTTTTCCTCTTTCTTTCTTTCCATCGGAAAAGAAAGAGAAATATCTACACACCTCCTCTAAAAATGCCAAGGATGCTGAAGATAAAATGGATGAGACGGGTTTCAAGAAAAGAGTGAGTTTTCAAAGAAGAAATGGATTTATACAGATATGTTTTTTTTACAGATCAGGGTGGAATAAGCATAACAAATGCACACAAAATGGAACTGCGTGAAAGAAAAATATCCTGCCATCTTTAGCAGAAAGAAAACAGACGCGAGGGGTTTGTGTTTTCATTGCGCCTTCAGTTTAAAATGGAAAAATAAAGGTTCAATCTTCAGTCTGCATCAGTTTCACAGTAATTATTATCGCTCACAATTTGGTTCTTTTTCCTACTAATAATCTTCTCTTACATACTTTTATACATATACGTGCAGGCACACAACGCAAATGAAAAACCCTTCGTTAAACCTTTAATCAAAGAGATATTGGACACGCTTGAATTGCTGAAAACCTGTTCCAACTTTTTAAAGTCTTTGAAATTGAGCAGACAGTTGAATCTCAATCTTATATTATTAGTTTGCAAACAGCACCCCAGACCATTTAATACGATGCAGGAATTCTAAAAGATTTTATCCCCCAAATACTCCATGGGCACTTATAAAATTAAGCCATAAATGTCACAGGAGCGGGTATCACAGCTATAATGGAACTATGGAAAGCTAAAATAAAGGTTTTCCTGCTCATAATCCTTACAGTCATCCTTAATTTTCCACCAACAGCATTCACCCAGTAATAAAATACTTTGGAGATCTCTCCTGCCCACAAAATAAGAATATAAATCTTTACCTTCGTTCTGTACCACATCTGTAAGGATATTTCCAAGAAATGCATCTGGGGTCATTCATGCTAGAAGGAAGGAAGCTTCCCATGTTTTGATTCCTTACCATCCTCCAGATGTTGCTAGAAGGTCTTCAGCTTTGTCCCAGTGCTGACCACACGTTGGTCCTGCTTGGATCCATGTTTTTGTGGTAGCAGCCCTGTAGTCCCACCAGGTCAAACTCTTCCCTTGCATTCTTCTCCAGATCCATGGTGGATGGAGAGCCCAGAATTGCAAAGTCAACCATTCAATTCCCACAGAAGTGCTTGGAGAGAGATTGCTAAGAATAAATTTGAGAGCATCTAATCGATGCTTCGATTCTTCAGTCATTACCCCTTAACCCAAAATTCCAACCTTTGAAGAATTCAGGTGTGAAGTCTTTGCTTTTCCACTCAGATGACTTAACTTAGAAGGTTCCTTTATTTTAGAAGGACGTTGTCCACTGAGGCTCTCGACAAAATCCAAACTGTCTCCCATTGTTCATCCATGAAAATGCTTTTAACGTTGCACATTTTCAACCGACGGCCATAAAGAAGAAAAGGCTTCTTTGCTACAAGCTAAGAAAGGGGGGGGGGAAAGGGGGAGAGAAGAAAGGAAGGAAAGAAGGAAGGAAGGAGGGGGGAGGAATCTCTCCTTCTCCCCTTCCCTTGAAGATCCCATTTTCGCATTATTCAGGCTTCATTATGCTGAATCAATATTCGTTTAGTCACTGCAGTTATTGACATATTTTAAAATAAAAGTATACCCTTCAGCTACTGCAGTCATTACAGGTAATTTGTCTTGTCAGGGAGTAGGGAATATTATCTTGGCGTCTTTCAGAAGCCGACAGCCCATGGAAAGACATCCCCATGGTTACAACTGTAAATAATTTTCAGGCAAAAATATTGAAAAATCAATGGTTGTTTCCTGCAATCTGTCACAAACAAATCAATCATCATTCCCCCCTCATCGCCAGCCGAGTGGAGATTCAGAGGAGATGAGTGAACAGGTGTAATTCTTGCCCAGTATCTCACATTTCAGAGAAGAAAGGATGGTGGGGGAAAGAAAATCACGGCACATAATGGTGTCATCATTTAAACACTTAGCAGGCCCCGGCTACTGTCTCCATCACTCACAGCTCCAAACTGGGCAAGAGGCAACAGCTTTAGCTACACAAACAAAGTGGCCATTGCAAATGCTTGCGGAATTAAGTCGGCGTTGTCCGATTGGGCTTACGGTCTCTCGGCTGCAGCTCCCAGCTTCTAGCCAATCAATAATGATTTGAGTCCCTATAAATTCGCCTCTGAAGATGGATTGTGCTCGGTAATGTAATCAGGCTTGCAGGTTGGATGCAGACAGAGGCAGGCAGGCTGGCGTTCACATTGGGGCAATCTGGCGTTTTACCTTCACTTCGTAACCTGCTTCCAATTTGCAGACTCTGAAGAGAGAGAGAGAGAGAAAGAGAGAGAGAGAGAGGGAGAGAGAAAAAAAGAAAGAAAGAAAGAAAGAAAGAAAGAAAGAAAGAAAGAAAGAAAGAAAGAAAGAAGGAAAGAAAGAAAGAAAGGGGAAGGGAAATTCCTAACTCAAGTTTGCTCTGGTGGTGTCTCATTTCACCAACAAGCTTGCATCAGACACTTGAAGGCTAGTAGAATTTAAGGTTGAGGTCTATAAAGATGATAGGCAGGCCCAGCAGAAGTAGTATGTTGAAGGTCTCATCTGCTAAGAAGCTACCACTGATGGGACCCTGCCGATGGGCCTTTTCTGCTGTTTTACCCCACCCTGTGGAACATCACCCCCACCCCTGAAATGAGACTGGCCCCATCCTTGATGTTCTCTCAGAAGTTCCTCAAAAGCTGGCTGTGTCCACAGGCTTCAGGGTGTCAAGGAAATGTTGGTTTTTAGTGGAGTGGCTTCATTGCTCATACAGTAGCTACTAATGCTTCCTCCTGGCTTTTTAAAAATAATACGAATGGTTTAAATTGTGGAATGTTTCTTTTTAATCTTGTCATGTTATGGATAGATAGAGTGAATGAATGAATGGGTAGATAGATGGATAGAGACAGATGGATGGATGGATAGATGGATGGATGATGGAAGGATGGAGGATAGATGGAGGATAGATGTTAGAAGATAAGAGAGAGAGAGAGAGAGAGAGAAGATATAGATATAGATATAGATATAGATATAGATATAGATATAGATATAGATATAGATATATAGATATATATAGATATAGATATAGATATATATATATATAGAGAGAGAGAGAGATGAGAGAGGCAGGCAGGCAGGCAGGCAGACAGACAGACAGAAAATTATGTACTGAATGCCAAAAAAAAAACGAGAAAGACTTTATCTTTCTATGGATTCTTTCGCTCTTTACCAAAGGGGGAACCTACAGAGGCAAAAGGCAAACTCTTCTTTTAGACTTGCCCTTAGCAAAACATGCTATATCATAGTAATTTAGACATTTTTCTTCGGCCTGTCATTCCAGAGGTATCCCAAAGCTGCAAAATGTTCATAAAGCCACCCAGAGTTTCTCTCAGACGAGAGATGGATGGCATACAAGTGTAATCCACAAACGAACGAACAAAATGGCCGTCACCGTGCTGTGATTTGAAAAGTATTTTTCTTGAGAATGCTTGCGAGCACCTATTAAAGGGGACGGGCTTCCATCATGTCACCACCCCCCACCCCAGCCCCTTTTCTCTTCCCCTTTCTCAATACCTATATCCTTTCATTTCACAAAGAAAATCTCAGTGTTGCCAGGTTGTGTATTTGGAGACCATTAGAATTGTTTACGTCATAATTAGAATTATATCTGTTGGGAATAATACCAGAGGGTTACGATAAAGGGACCCACGTATTGAGTTTTACATATACTGACAGCGGCAAGGATTATATTTGCTAAATACTGGAAAAATGAAAACACTCCGCCAGACGGAGAAGCGATTCGGAAAATTTTAGAATATGCTGAAATGGATAGGTTTACTTTTAAAATTAAAGATAAAGAAGACTCAGAATACTACCGGATATGGAACAGTTTTTTATGAGTGGATAGAGAAAATAGGTAGGAATTAAGAGGAAAAAAGAGATGGTTTTCAACTGTAAGTATGATAATCTACAAAATGTAAATAGATATAAGAAAACCCAATTTAAACTATTTGGTTAAACTATTACAATTATATACTACTAATAATAATAACTTTATTGTCATTGTACGTGTATACACAGTATACCCATACAACGAAATTCACTTAACACGCAAAGACCAGGTCCAACACACATAACAATCCCCAAACACTCCCACCCACCACAATTCCCCACCCCTAAACCACCCAAACATCCACACAACAGACCAAGTAATGCTGTCCAACAGCTCACCGATGGTGGCCTTTTAGTTCATTGTTGAGTGCAATGATAGCTCTGGGATAAATATATATCTAATATCTAATACAAGTGTTATCATATTATAGTTACTGTTATTGTTACTAGTTATGAGTTCCTGTGTTAATATCTTTTTTTTATTCTGGTCTTTGTTTGTGAAACTGACATACCCTGCATTCATACACTATATTCAAAAATGCTTATAAATAATATATATATATATATGTATACAAAAAAAAAAAGAATTGTTTACCTCTGGATGAATGTGATGCATGTTATTTCTTTATCATTCTTATTCTGTTTGGTGGAGGGGATCTTTTCTTTTCCTTTCTCTTTTGAAGCAATCGTTTTAAATATTGGTTCTCTTTTCTAACTTCTCTTTTTAATGATTGTGTTCACCGTTAGGAGTGCTTTGGAAGCAGAAAAGCGGAAAAAGATTTTTTTTCCTTTAAAAAAAAATAGAATCAATAAATAAACAAAACCTGCTTGGCCTCCACTAGATGAAGCTGAATACTAAGCAATGCTAAAAAACATTAGGTGGCTCTCTTGTCTTCAACATAAACCGTGTTTTTCATCTGTTTCCATCCATTTGACAGGTTGTCTGATGCTATTTCCACAGAGGATTCAGCTCAGCCTTGCTAGACTCTCTGGAAGAGAAGAGAAGAGAAGAGAAGAGAAGAGAAGAGAAGAGAAGAGAAGAGAAGAGAAGAGAAGAGAAGAGAAGAGAAGGTTAAAAGCTAATGGGTAAACCCACAACCACAACAAACCTTCTGTGAAAATTATGGACAACTGGAGATACAATCCTTGGATGGCGATGCCTCAAGCATCGTCTTCCAATTGGTTTTTGCAAATTCAGCTGTTCCTAACCAGCCCTCGAAAAACTATCTGCATTCAAGTAATTTTGCCAACCGGCAACAGGAGAAATAAAAGAAAAGGCAAAAGGGTGTGTCCCACTTTACAAGGGAAAAATGTGGCTACCGAGAAGGGTGGGGAAGAAGAAAATGCTCTCCAATGCTCCCTCAAGATGATCTAAAGAACTTTCTAAAGAACCCCTCATTTGATCACTTTCAGATGGAGCAGCTTGGTTAACCAGAAAAACGTTCACCCCAAAGGAGGAGGATTAACCTAAGAAAAGAGAAACACTATTTAGTCCATAGAAGTTAGGTGGTTATAATAAATTTATCATGACAATAATATTTTATAAGTATCTTATTATTATCGTCATGATAAATGTATTATAACCACCTAACCTCTATGGACTAAATCAGGGGTGTCAAACTGGATTTCTTTGAGGGCTGGATCAGCATTATAGTTCTCCTCTGCGGGCTGGCGGGGAGGTGGAGATGGGGAGGACAGGACAGATGCCTCCTACAGCACCCTGCCGGCCAAAATGGGGCATGGGGAGTCCACCCGTGGCCCCTCTGTGCCTCATTTTCACCCTCTGCTGGCTGTTTTTGGGCCCGTTTTCAGCCCAATTTTCAGCCTGTTTTTGGCCTGTTTTCAGCCCGTTTTTCAGCCCATTTTCAGCCGGCAGAGTCCTGCAGGAGGCCATGGAGGGTGAAAATGAGGTGCCCCCCCCCACACAGCCTGTTTTAGGCGCCAGAGGCACCGCGGCCAGTTCTTTGATATTTCCAGCCCCACGGGCCGGATTTAAGCACCCCATAGGCCCAATGCGGCCCGCGGGCCTTGACTTTGACACCCCTGGACTAAATAGTATTTATGAGAGGTTCTCATGTTTTCCGTGGAGAAGTCAAGTGATACTGAGATAATTCTTCCATGTAAAATAGAGTGTTACGACAGGAGAGTTATACATACATCTTTAACTCCTGCGTAATTGAAGCAACTCAACCGGCTAAGTCTATTTTCTTCCAGTTAAAACAATAGAAATACACAAACACACACACACACACATACACGCACGCACACCCCAATTATTTGGAAAAGATTTGCCAGAAATTAAAAAGATAAATATTCCTCGAAACTTCAACCCTGCCCCAAAAGTTCAGCTCTACCTAAACTTCTTACCACATCTCTTTATTGATACAAATAGCACCTCCATTGATTGTATTTGTATTGTTTGCCGGTTTGTTTCCAGACTTGTTTTCAAAATAGCTCTTGCTATCCACCTTTCCTGAAACCACAAGCGCTGGAAAAAAAAACATTTTCTTACTCAGAAATTACTACCTAGATTTCAATATGGTTGAGCCTGCAAGGCTGACCTTTAAAAGCAAACATGGTTTGTGTGGAGAACCGAGGTCCACAGGAAACTCAAAATAAAACCTTCTCCATTGCCACACCTAGACTGTGGAATTTCATACCCAGGGAGAATCCTCCGGCACCATAAGAATTTAAATCAGACTACAGCTGGAAGGGACCTTAGAGGTCTTCGAGTCCAACCCCCTGATTAGGCAGGAAACCCTACACCACTTCAGACCAATGGTTATCCAACCTCTTCTTAAAAACTTCCAGTGTTGGAGCATTCGCAACTTCTGGAGGCAAGTTGTTCCACTGATTAATTGTTCTCACTGTCAGGAAATTCCTCCTTTATTTGCAAGTATCTAATTTACTTACAAGTGTCTCTTGCCTGGCTCATTTCTCCACAAGATTTGGAATACCACCGTTCATCTCGTGATGATGATTTGTCGGTGGTTTAGATGTTATTATCCTGAGTTTTTGTACCGAATTTCAACCCCCCCACCCCCCACCCCTTGGGCGTGTTTGTTTAAATTGACTGCAGCTCGGTGGCCTAATTTGCTCAGATCGTTTTTTGAGATATGGTATCTCGTGGGTTGGAAGATTCCTTTGAGAAGAAAGGCTTTCGACAGCCCAACGTCATCAACGACATTCCTAAGGAGACATGGCCGATGCCAACGCTGCCGTCTTTCAGGTGTGCCTGGCCAAAAAACCTAAACCAAATCAACACCAACACCCAGATACTTCTTAATTATTATCTGTACTTGTTTCAAGGTATTTTAAACTGGTTCTAGCGTCTGATAGGGGGATTCGTGCCACTTTTAACAGCTCATCTCTTTTGCCAAGTCAAAATGAGTAATTTATTCCTCCACAGAGTGTGCCAGAACATGCCCTCTGCTTCTCCTGAACATTTCTCTTTCCTCTGTGAAAGAGGATTCTGTATTGTCACCCTTATTCTTGGGGGGGGGGGAGGGGGGGCTTAGAGATTGCGTAGAATCCCTTTGGGTTGGGTTTCTAAGTTTATTCTTTTTTTTTTTCCCATGAAAGAGGATTCTATATTGTCTTGGGGTGCCTAAGAGAATCCCTTTTGGGTTGTGTTTTTAAGTTTATTATTTTGCCGGGAAACAGCAGATTGTCTGTCTGTCTGTCAGTCTGTCTGTCTGTCTGTCTCATCCATCTATTATCATTCCATCTGTCTGTCTGTCTGTCTGTCTGTCTGTCTGTCTGTCTGTCTATCTATCTATCTATCTATCTATCTATCTATCTATCTATCTATCTACCGTGTTTTCCTGAAAATAAGACCCTGTCTTATTTTTTTTGAACCCTGAAATAAGTGCTTGGCCTTATTGCTATGCGCATAAAAGCCTGATTGAGTTTATTATCAGGGGATGTCTTATTTTGGGGAAAACAGGATATCTATCTATCTATCTATCTATCTATCTATCTATCTATCGCTCTATCTATCGCTCTATCATCTATCTATCTATCTATCATCTATCTATCTATCGCTCTATCTATTGCTCTATCATCTATCTATCTATCTATCTATCTATCTATCTATCATCTATCTGTCTGTCTATCTATCTATCTATCTATCTATCTATCTATCTATCTATCACTCTATCTCATCCATCTCATCTATCTGTCTTCTATCTATCTATCTGTCATTTCAAGGGATATGTTCCTCCATCCATCTGCAGCCTCCTTGCTGATCTACTTCTCAATCTGGAAAGATCCCTTAGAGATGGTCCTTCTAGGTTTTTTCTCAACAGGAAAGTCAAAAACCAATATGGCTGCCGAAGATATTTTTCTGCAATGAATGATGGGACATTCAGCCCTGGGTCACCCCTACGGATAAAACAACTGCTGAGTGCCATTTTCTACCTTGAGAACGGCATCAAAATATCCATGGGGAGCACCAGAGAAAAGCCACCAAAGGAATGTAGGGCACAGCAAGTATCCGGGCTACCACCCTGCAGACAATTAATATTCATAAAGTGGTCACGTCTAGGCACCTCCCTGAGATCTAATTTTTCTGTTTGCAGGGGAAGGCTTGTGTCAAGAAATCCAGTTTCCTAAATGAGGTGCCATCTGGGGTGAGACAGTCTAGACAGGGTTTGCCTCCTGAGGGAGAAAGAGATTTCGGGTCCTTCCAGTACAAACACAGACCTCGACGCAACCTCAGCATCTCTGGATCGCAACTCAACATTCGGGACATCCTGCTCAAAATTCCCGTCTGTCAAATTAAAGACACGTTTATGGTGGCAACCAAGAGATGGAGTTGGGAAGGCCATGGCTAGAGGGCAGGGTTTCGTCTAGAAGACATGGGTTCAGCTTTCCTGGAAGTTATTAACGCTGTGGGTGGCCATAGGGCAGAGGGGAAAATTCACACGCTTCTTTGTTGTAGCAGACAAGTTGATGTTGGAACTGTATCAATCTCCTGAGGAATCCCTCTCTACTTTTCCCATAGTGGGAGAGGGGAAGGAAGGCTGGGCAGTAAGGGTGAGCATAGGGAGCCACAAAATCACATTTTTTCAAAACAGGTACATGACTCCGGGACAGGAAACAGGCCCATTTTCGCCCTCCATGAGCCTTTGGGAGGCCCGTTTTCCACCTCCCTGGACTCCACGCACCCTCTGCACTTACCTGGGATCCAAAACGGGCTGCGTGGGGATTCCTGGGAGGGGAGAGGTGGGGTGGACGGAGGCCAGCCAGTCATCAGAACTACCGGTTCGCTGAACTGGACGTAAAATTTACACCCGGTTTTCCAGAACCGGCCTGAACCGGCTGAATCCCACCTCTGTAACCGTCATAAATGGAGTTAATTGTCAAGCAACCAAATGTACATCATGTGACCTGCAACGGTCATAACTGTGAAAAATGGTCCTAAGTCTCTTTTTTTTCACCATTGTTGTAACTTTGAACTAAACGAACTGTTGTAAATTGAGAATTACCTGCATAAGTCTCAATGCTATTGCTATTAATAACCAGCTTCGTTAGCAATGGAAACTCTGGCCATGACTGTGGTCGTAAATCGAGGACTACCTAGCCAGTCCAACCCTTGTCGTGAAGATGCCGACATGCTACCCTGAAAATGTTTGGCAAAAAAAGAAGAGGGGGTCAAGCTATTCTCCAAAGCCCTTGAAGGCAGGACCAGAAACAACGGGTGGAAACTAATCAAGGAGAGAAGCAACCTGGACTTAAGGAGAAACTTCCCAACAGTGAGAACAATTAACCCGTGGAACAGCTTGCCACCAGAAGTTTTGGGTGCTCCAACACTGGAAGTTTTTAAGAAGAGATTGGACAACCATTTGTCTGAAATGGTATAGGGTTTCCTGTCTAAGCAGGGGGTTGGACTAGAAGACCTCCAAGGTCCCTTCCAACTCTGTTATTCTCTTATTCTGGGTCAACCTATTTTCCAAAGCATTAGGAAGTCAAGACAAGAAAGGATGGATGGAAACCTATCAAGGAGAGAAGCAACCTAGAACTAAGGAGAAATTTCCTGACAGTGAGAACAAATAACCAGTGGAACAACTTGCCTGCAGAAGTTTTGAGTGCTCGAACACTGGAAGTTTTTAAGAAGAGATTGGACAACCATTTGTCTGAAATGTATAGGGCTTCTTGCTTGAACAGGGGGTTGGACTAGAAGACCTCCAAGGTTCCTTCCAACTCTGTTATTCTAAATACTTCTTTTAAAAAAAAAACAGTGAGAAAAACACCAATTCAGAACCGTGATCAATTTCCACCTCAATTCAATTCAATTCAAATCAAATCTTTATTGTCAGTGTACAACATATGTACAATGAGATTGGTTGAGCTCTCTCAGTGCACACACAAACACACACACACCAACACAATACAACTCATCTATTTCGAGAGGGAAGAAAACTTCCCAAGCATGGTATTTATGGTTTTTCATGGTTTATCAAAGCGATCTGTGGAAGCAACAACCTACAGCATCTAGGTGGGGAAAAAACTTCCCCATCAAACTTCCCCTTTTCCTTTAATCAGCTGGAGCCCAACAGCCCCACGAAAAGGAGATTAGATCTGGGTCTTTTCTCTCTGTGGGCCTTGGGTTAAAAAAAAAAAAATACATTGCCTTCCCAGGTACATCTCACTCCAGCCCGGTCACGCACGCAATCTATCAATGTGCAGATAAAGCATTAAAAAAAAGAGAGAGAGCGCGAGAGAGAGATTTTTGAAGAAATGCATTTTGCAGTTTGATGCAAAACAGAGGTGACAACCACAGCGGAGTAGGCTTTGACTAAATCGTTCAGTACTTCAAAAAATTATCTACCAGGCTTTCAAAAGCTGGCATTGCGGGAGGCGAGGAGATCTGTGGCCAAAGCAAAGGGGCAAAAGATGTTTACACAGGTAGTCCTCGATTTACGACTACCACAATTCAGCCTGAGTTTTCTGTTGCTAAGTAAGGCGTTGGTTCAGTGCATTTTGTCTCCATTTTATGACCTTTCTTGCCCCAGATTTCTGTTGCTAAGCGAGACGTTGGTGAGATGTTGGTTCAGTGAGTTTTGCCTCTATTTTACGACCTTTCTTGCCATGGTTGTTAAGTGAATTGCTACAGTTGATCAGTTAGTCACCCGGTTGTTAAGTGAATCGGACTTCCCACAGTGACTTGGCTGGTCAGAAGGTTGCAAAAGGGGATCACAACACCCCCACCCCTGGACACAGAGACGGTCATCAATAGGAACCTATTGCCAAGTGTCTGAATTTTATTATCACGTGATCATGGGAATGCTGCAAAGGTCAGAACTGTGAAAAATGGTCGTAAGTCACAATGTCTCAGTGTCATTGCCACTTCGAACGGTCACTAAACGAAGTGTCGTAAGTGGAGAACTACCTGTATACGCACACCCCTGTACCTGCCAGACTTCATTTCAAGAGCCTGAGTTACGGAGTTTGCAAACTTAACCATTTATTCGTTTAAACATAAAGCACCCAAACAGAATGGTGAAATAATAATCCTCTTACCTTTTCCCAAGTCACCAAGTAAATGGAAGCCCTTCCGAGACATTTCTACCTTCTGTTGTAGGAAGACAGAGGCAAGAAACAAATTAAGTTATTCGTCGGAATTTCTTTCTCCCTGTGTGTGTGTTTCTCTCTCTCTCATGCATGAGGCATTGTTAAATACACTAAAAATATTGCAAAAGAATTTTTTTAAAAAAATAATATTTATTCAACTTCCAAAGATTAAAATACACAGTACAAAAAAGAAACATAATACACAAAAAAGCAAGAATAAAACACAAACACACACACAAAAACAAAAAATATAAACAACCAAAAACCAACATATCGAAATTTCAATACTAATAATAATTATTTAATATGGAATAAATGGTATTCCTGTTGGAGAGTAAACATAAAACTTAAGGGATGTTTTTGTTACGAGATCGAATTGTAAACAGAAGTCAAGATAAGTTAGATGAAGATGCAAGTTTAAGATACAGATATTTAGAAGTAGAATTTGTATGAAGAGGTTAAATAGGCTAGAGATACCGATGCAGAAAAGTTGTTATTAGCATTGAAATTTTGATATGCAAAAGGATTTCTAATTTACTGACCCAGATACAGAGCTGTGAATTATGATAGAAGCTTTTTTAGAGATGGGGAGTGAAAAGAAAGTGGGAGTTTTTTTAAAAAAATGACCAATAATTGTACCACTTACCTTTTAAAAACTGATCAAAGGGCACACCTGTGTGGATCGAGTGTGTAAGAATGGCAAGAAATGTGGTGCATTTCTGGAAACATGCCATTTTGTGCATGTTTCCAGAAATGAAATCTTACACTATCTTTATTTATTTTTTTACAGGATGTGAATTTTAGCTTTCTTTTAAACAACAGACGTTTTTGGAAATTAAGGAACACATTCTCACACATGGATGGGGAAAAAATAATGATCTCGGGGGGGGGAAATTACTTTCCTCTTAAGATTCTGGAAGTTTGATTTAATTTAACTGGGTTTTCATTAACCACTTAATTTGGGAATTATAGACTTGTAAAAGTCATGAAGTTACTGCAAGTATATAACTATATGTGTGCAATAGCTATGCCAATTATGTACTAATACATATTTTCTCTGGTTATGCTTGTGCGTTAATCTGCAATGTCTATTGAGATTCTCCGTCATACAAGTCCCAAAAGTGCTTTTTCGAGAAGCAACTGGACTTTACGGTTTTGCTATGAAGACGTTTCGCTTCTCATCTCAGAAGCTTCTTCAGCTCTGTGTGAGCTTTTCTTGCAGTTTAGAAACCGTGAGTTGAAGATTAAAAGGATGCTAGCTAACTGGAATTTCTCAAAATAAAATAAAACACAATAAACACCATCCTCAATTAAACCAAGATCTAACTATAGTCCAAGCATAACTTTTCACACCATGCACTGACCCAATTAATAGCGTGCATTCACAACAAGTCCCTTCAATGCAAAAAATAAAAATCCTAAAGGTGCTTTTTGCAAAAGACAACTGGACTTCCTTGAGGGTTTTCTTTTTCCTTCAAATCTTTTCGCTTCTCATTCAAGAAGCTTCTGGGATGATGAGAAGAAGAAGAGAAGAAAAAGCTTCTTGGATGAGATACGAAACGTTTTCAAGGGGAAAAAAAAAAGAAACTAGAAAGTCCAGTTGCCTTTTTGGGGGGTAAAAGCACCTTTGGGACAACCACGATCTGGATGATTGAGAACCTCCATAGACAATGCAAAGAACTGTGCTGGCATATGGACACATTTGGCTGATTGGGCGCTCTGCAATTTTGGCACTCTGCCCAAACACATTTCCCACCTACCCCCAGTGTGCATTTACAAACAACACACACAGAGAGAGAGAGAGAAAGAAAGGCACAGACACGCAAGCCTATTTGGAAACCCTCCTTTCAGAATAATCTGCAGCCGTCTCCTCTGGCATTGCCTGCACCCAGCCACCCCACCGCCCTACAAAACCCACCCACGTGCGTCTAGACACCAAGTAAGCACAGTTTCAGCCTCGGACGGGGAGGGGGCCGTGGAAACGCACGCGCGCGCCCCATTCATTGTTCTCCGGGGCTCAGCAACTCCTGCGACTTACCCGCCTTCCTGCACTCTGCACGGCCCCCGCCAAGCTGCTGAGAGAGAGAGAGAGAGAGAGAGAGAGGGAGGGAGGGAGGGAGGGAGGGAGAGAGAGAGAGAGAGAGAGAGAGAGAGAGAGAGAGAGAGAGAGAGAGAGAGAGAGAGAGAGAGAGAGAGCTGGGTGTGAAACCTTGCTTGACACCCCCCCCCCCTTTTGCCTCTGCCCCATCCAAGCAGCCGAAGAGCGGCCGAAGGGCGAGCCGCATATGCGGAGCGCTCCAGCCGCCGCCGCCACCAGCCGCCGCGAAGAGCCCGGATTGCAGATTGCAAAGGCAAGGGGCTCTCTTTAGACAGTGAAGCAAGAGAGAGAGACAGAAAGAGAGATAAAAGAGAGGGAGGGAGGGAGGGAGGGAGGGATGAAGGAAGGAAGGAGAAAGAGAGAGGGAAGGAAGGAGGGAGGGAGGGAGGAAGGAAAGAAGGAAAGAAGGAAAGAAGGAAAGAAGGAAGGAAGGCGAAGGATAGAGAGGGAGGGAGGGAGGGAGGGAGGGAGGGAGGGAGGGAGGGAGGAAGGAAGGAAGAAGGAAGGAAGGAAGGAAGGAGGGAGGGAGGGAGGGAGGGAGGAAGGAAGGAAGGTGAAGGATAGAGAGGGAAGGAAGGAAGGAAGAGGGAGGGAGGGAGGGAGGAAGGAAGGAAGGAAGGAAGGAAGGAAGGAAGGAAGGAAGGAAGGAAGGAAGGAAGGAAGGAAGGAGACGGATAGAGAGGGAAGGAAGGAAAACCAAAAAAGAAAAAAAGAAAAAGTCTCAGCCGAATAGCCGGCGCTGCCATCCGCAACTTGCCCTTAGCAAAGTCCCGATCCAGACGCAAAGAAACTCCTTTTGCAACGCGGGCCAGTTGGGGAGGGGGAGACTGGCGGCGTGGGGGGCAAGGCAAAGGATGCGCTGCAAAGGCAAGGCAAGGAGATGGAAGGGGGGGGGTTGGAGGAAGGGTTGCAAAAAAAAAAGGAGGAGGATGCACGGCTCTGCTCCTCCCCCTAGAGGTGGCCTGTCCTACAAACTGGCTCACCTGGACGCTCTGGGAAGCGTCAGTCCAGGAACGCAAGAAAGAAAAGGAAAAAAAGAAAAGAAAAGAAAAAGAGGGGGAAGAAAGGAGGGAGGAGAAGTCACCTTTGTCGTAAGCTCCCTCGGGGTCCCAGCGCCTCCGCCCTGCCCACCTTTGCCTGGGCCACCCCGAGTGGCAGCTGACGAACCAATCGGGAGGGACCCTTCGGCCACCCCACCCCACCCGCCCGAGGCGGTAGCCAATGAGCAGGTTGAGAAGGGAGCGAGGGAGACCCTCACTCAGCAGAGAGGCGTGTGGGTAACGTAGTCCCGAAACCTGGCAGGCTGATCTTCGTACAAACGCCGGTTGAGTTTCTTCTTCCAGTTTCATTCATTCTTTCAAAATAAAAACAACCAAAAAAAACCAATCTTGGTCTTTTTTTTCCCCCTGCCTCTTTACGTGAACATGACAGGTGCCTATAAACCAGATTTCGGATGCATCGATTTGAAAGAGAGTTATTTCGTGGTAAAACCTTATTTTAATATCTCTCAAAGAGCATGGTAATACATAGGATAATCTTTCCTGCCTTTGAGTCAATATTGATTCCTGGCGACGCCTGGATAAGCCTCTGCAGATATCTTGGCCAGGTTTCTGAAATGGCCATAATATTACTTTATTTTATAATATTACTTTTTATTTTATGTTATTATTTTATTTTATATATGGCATCTACAGGGGCCATGCAATCACTGACACACAAATACGAATAAAACAGACACAAATATACGTTTAAATACTTATATTATATATAAATATAAATTTATATATATATTATTTTTATATAAGTATATTAAATATGTAAAGAG